>NC_080639.1:11879774-12179774 GCF_027579445.1 Ammospiza nelsoni
TCCAGCTCCTCCTATGAAATAGCCTGAACAGCACAAAGAAACCCACACAGAAGAATCTCTGGAGAGGATTTCCTTCTACAAGAATTCCTCGTAAACAGAAATTTTCACTCCTTCAGAACTGATGCCATTTTAGTTCTACAAAATCAAAGACTTATACAAATGATAATGTTGCTTTTCACAAACAGTAAGAGGTTACTTGTCCAAGATAATGTATAAGCATTGGACTGTAAGCACATCAAGTTACATGATGAATATGATACTTCAAATTTTCCAGTCTGTAAGCCAGCCACCAGCCAAGGTGGAAACAGGAAACTGTATGTGTATTTAGTGTTTAGGAATAACACATTTCATCTTCTAGCAGGTCATTGTGGAATCAGATCTACATTAATCAGAATCACGTTTTTACATAGCTCACTGCATGGAGAATAGCAGAGAGGAACTCAAGGCAACTTTCTGCAGTTGTACCTCAACTTTATCTGTAGATTAATTCTGTAGCATGCCAGAACACATATCAGAAAAGAAAAGATGAAGAGGCAAAACAGCAAGAAACACACAGAAATACGACAGCACAATTCTGACCTACCTATGTGATAAAGTCCTATCCAGTCAGTTGGATCTACTTCTTCCTTAATATCCCAGAAAATGATGAGGTTCTGAGACTGTCCCAAGGTGTACTCGTACATGCTGGCCGTCAAACTGGACCTGCTATCCGAGGTCACTAAGTCAGTGTCACTGTTGGCCCGCTGCAAGTTCATGTTCTCAGGCATGGTGCCCTGAGAGGCCAAGCTCTGCAGGTTCTCGGGGCTCAGGGTGTAGCGGAGCTGCGGGTTGCGGCGGCGCACGAAGAGCAGGTGCTCTCGGGCTGAGCTGGCCATCTCCTCCCCACGTCTGTCAACTCACGTAAAAAAGTTGTTGTTCAGAGATCTAGCACAACGAAGGAAAAAAGACAGTTTTAGGTGAGACAGGAGGTGACTCAGTCAGTTATTAAATGGAGAAGTATTAGTGCAAAAATGTTCCCATAGACACCTGAAACAGAGCAAGTACAATCTTTTTTTCATTGCTCTACCACTGCAAAGAACTTTGTTCTGCAAAGAACAGCACCTATTTACCTGTACATTAAAAAACCCCCATGATTCACTTACAACAAAATTCAGAGTTAGCCATACACCATGAAATAACATTTATAAGCCAGAAAACAGCAGAAAGCAAATCACCCAAGATAGTCTATGAAGAACAAGCTCAGTAACAAAGCTAATGTAAGTGTGAACTTGAGAGTGAAGTAGCCTTAAGAGCAAAGATATAATGAACTTGTCTTCTACCATAAAAATCCCAGCAGTACATGATGCTAATGGTAGTTTCAGCAATACTCTCTATGCATTGTGTGATCAGCATGAGTTAAGTGTGGAAGATTGGAGGTAAGGTTGGACATATTTCAGCAGAAACATCGTATCCCAGATTTATGCTACTATAAAATCATCTTGTAAGGATTTCATCTTATAAAGTACAAAGCATAGCTTCTGAGATCCTCTATACCACACAAAAACATGATCAAACCATTGACTGAGGAACTTTAGACTACAGATATATATCAATTAGTCCATTTATCTGTGCAAATTTTTGTTGTCCTTCTCCACCCATTACAAAACAGAGGCCTTAGAACTTCAAGGCAATTTCTTCAGTAAAGGAGCTGTCACTGACTGCTTTCCTCCAGCCCTGAGCAAACACTTCCCTGAAAGACAATATCACCACACAATACATTCAGAATCAGAACTTGTTATCCATTACCCATTATATCTAAATTACTGTCATTTGAAAAGAAGCCCTCACATTACTCACAACGTGCAATAAATCATAACTCATCTTCAGTTTTCTTTTCAATAATGTTTTAGTGTATGAACTCTTCAAGCATACAAAAAATTTTCTGCTGTTTTTCAGCTTTTCTTAAATGGGAGATGTTTTGAAACACTAAAAACTAACAAAGAGGGGAAAATAAAGTTCAATTTTTCCAGTTGTGTGCAGTATATCATCCACTGTATATGATTCAGCATCAAATAATGCAGAGAAGGAAGTAAACAAAAATTCAGTTCAATAATTCTACATATACAGAAGTGACACAGAGACAACCACGTTTACTTCCCAAAGTACATGACACAGTTTTTCCTGACATGAAGAATATTTTGGCTGCATACACATCTTATTTCTGGTGCTGGACATCAGCAGGGCTCACTATCTCCTCTCTGCCATGTTCCTGTACGCTCTGCCCCTGACATAAGGGAGAAAAGGGAAACTTTGGTTAAAAAGGCCATTTTAAATGAGAATCAGGCAAGTTAGTATCTCATTTCTCTATGCAAAGTTTTATTCACTAGATCTGAAAATCCAGAGTGCTTTGAGACCAGAAAGGTTTGTAAGAAACAGCCACTACCTTCCTTACAAGCCAGTGAAACACACAGGGACCAGCCTGTGATGTGACAGCACACACTACATTTAAGTGTTAAATGCGTTTAAGTCACACTGAGAGTTCTATCCCTGAGTCAGGAGGTCCCAATTTGCTCCTGAGGCTGCCCACCACAGCAAGCAGCCCATGCTTCTGCCTGGGAACCACGGCCCTCAGCACCAGATCAGGCAGCATTAACTAACAGAGAGCTATTAAGTTTGTCTTCTGTCCCACAGGCACAGATTTGATGTCTTTGAACTACTGTATGCAGTGGTTTTATGGCAGTAAAATCACTGCAAAATAAGGGTTGTGAAGGGAGACTACAGGTTAGAGACAAAGTTTTAATAGGAGGGATGAAGAAATTTCCTTCAGCTGCAGAGTCTTACACTGTACCTAGGGCAGAACCGGCATTTGTTGGAACATATTGAAAATTTATATGTGGCAGATGGACAAACTCATCTATGGTTAAGGACACGTGAGAATTAACTTGTACTAGCCAGGACTATGCCACAGTTTGAGAGATGAAAATAGCCTGAGAAAAACATTAACTCCTTTGCAACAGTCCATTTTCCTAAGTCCCAATGGCTATCACTCTGGTGAAACACATTAGTTTCTGAAAGTAAAGTAAACCACAAATATAAACACTGGCTAACTCATTTGATCCCATTCATAATTCCAAGTGTGATCCAAACAAACCACATAAAGCCACTGAAATCAATTTGCTACCAACAAGTTAAAACTCACATGTAAATGAGCTGCTATTGCAGGTAAAAAAAATCAAACCCCCCAACAATTCAGGACTCTTAAGTTTTTACAGCATCTTCTAAATCACTAAAAGTGGTTGTAAAGGGGCCCTCAAAGGAGTCCTCATGCCTCATGTCAGATAATATTCTGCTATGTAGCATGTCACAGTGACATTAGTTAAGAATCTTCTTAAAGAGAGAAATATAACACTCATATGTAAAAGGGGAAAAGATGATTGCCATAAAACCCAACCCATAAGAAGTGACAGAAAAGCAAAAAGAGCCACTACCTCAATTATTTTCAACTGAGAAAAGAGATTAAAACCTTACACAGTGCCTTGCTGCCTACAAAAGAAATTAGTTCATTGGGTTAACAATTCCTGATGTCTGTCACTAATAACTAACAGAACATTAACACATACATCCTACCGTAGACTGAAAATAAGAATTATCCTCCCACCTTCAGTTCCTGCTAAGCACCACTGACACAGCCTTTGCACCTAGACTATATTGTAAAGACAATGCCCAGGATTAACTGTGTGCACCTGCCCTGCCATGAAGGTTCAGCTCACCAGGCTGAATACAATCAGAGCAGTGATGTCAGTGACTATCACACCAAGCTGGCCAGGCATATGGTTTCATGAAGGCAAACTGAAATGTTCAACCTGAATTAAAAGCATAGGAAAATACAGGCATTCAGGAAACCAGCAGATACTAACTTCAGCAAACTGTTTCAGTAGAAAAGTGAAACCTGTATCAAAGCTGCTTATCTGTATCACAGCATTTTCTTCAGTACTTGACAAGAAGCTTAGAGAGAACTAGAACTGATTTCCTCTTAATCTCTAAGTGGCCCAAGTTCAGGATTATTTCTATCTAAATATACTCCCCAATTACTAATCATAGAGGGACTTGAACTGGGAAATAGTTCCACTTAATACCCAACATACAGATAGGAAAAATCCTCTTGCCCGACCTTCTTCACTAAAGGAGATTGAAAAGAAATGTCAGCCCATTTCACACAGTCAAATACTCAACAGTTTAAAAAAATCCATGAATGGAAGTCCAAGAGTTCCAGCACAGGAATAAAAAGAAAAAAAAAAAAAAATAAATCCTACCCCACCATGCAAAACAAGCCTGAGTTCACATGCTGCCCTGTTTATCTTACTCCTAGCAGTGATTCATTTCTTGTTTATGCAGCGCTCTTTGATGTGGCTGACGGGTGCTGCTCCCAGCCTCTTCCCACAGCACTTAGAGTAAAGCAGCTCCGCAGGGCTGGCCCCGGGCAGGGCTGAACCCGGCCCCGAGCAAGGCTAACCCCGAGCAGGGCTAACCCGGCCCCGAGCAGGGATAACCCCGGCCCCGAGCAGGGCTAACCCCGAGCAGGGCTAACCCGGCCCCGAGCAGGGATAACCCCGAGCAGGGCTAACCCCGAGCAAGGCTAACCCCGGCCCCGAGCAGGGCTAACCCCGGCCCCGAGCAGGGCTAACCCGGCCCCGAGCAGGGCTAACCCCGAGCAGGGCTAACCCCGAGCAGGGCTAACCCCGAGCAGGGCTAACCCCGAGCAAGGCTAACCCCGAGCAGGGCTAACCCCGGCCCCGAGCAGGGCTAACCCCGGCCCCGAGCAGGGCTAACCCCGGCCCCGAGCAGGGCTAACCCCGGCCCCGAGCAGGGCTAACCCCGAGCAGGGCTAACCCGGCCCCGAGCAGGGCTAACCCCGGCCCCGAGCAGGGTTAACCCCGGCCCCGAGCAGGGCTAACCCGGCCCCGAGCAGGGCTAACCCCGGCCCCGAGCAGGGCTAACCCCGGCCCCGAGCAGGGCTAACCCGGTGCCGGCGGTCCCGGCCGGTGCTCCGCGCGGGGCTCAGGGCGCTGCCGGTGCCGCGCTCATTAACCCGCCGCTGTGCCCTTGGGTCACCGCGCCGCTGCCGGCAGAGCCTCCCTGCCCCGGGCAGCAGACACTGTCCTGCCCGACTGACACCCGAATGTCCCCCGCTCACGGCATCACTGAATCACTTAGGCTGAAAAATACCTTTACCAGCATCCAGCCCAACCATTAACCTAACACAGGATCACCACTGTCACTGTCTGACAGCTCCTTTGCTGAAGAAATTGTCCCGAATATTCAATGTAAACCTCCCCAGGGGCAGCTTGAGGCCGTTTTCTCTGGTCTTTTTGCCTGTTACCTGGAGAACAGACTGACACCCAACTTCCAAGAAGTTGTGGAGAGCCATAAGGTTCCCCCCCAAGCCTCTTTTACTCCAGGCTAAACACCCCCAGCTCCCTCAGTCCCTCCTCAGGACCTTCACCAGCTCCCTTGCTCTCCTTTGGACACATTCAGATCATGCTTCGTGTGTACCTCTCAAATGCCTCTCCCATGCTGAGATAACCAATCCCCATAATTATACAGGCTGAAGAACACATTAAGAATACAAAGAACAGAAAACATGCTGGTTTTCCAATTACACACTGTGTGACACTGCTTTGTTCAGTACAACGATTTATAAATGCTACAATATAAGGTTCAAACTGACCATCTGTCTGAGCTAAAAGTGGCTGAGAAAATGCTTCTTGAATAAATTTAGAATTTGGAGATCATTCTCTGCACAGAACTCAAAAATAGCACATTTTCTGGGATAAGGTAGAACTCCAGTCCCTATAGTGGCTTCAAAGCTGCTAGAAACTCTGGCAAAAGCAGAATAGTCAGAATTCACTGTCGGCTGCAAAACCTGCCTGTGCAGCTGGGTGATGGATACCCATGACTCACTCGTATGCTCCACCACTCTGCACTCACCCTGCTTCAGCACTGAAGAGCTTTTCTCTCCTCCAGAGCTGCTGTGCACCTCTGCCAGCAGGACAGATGGGCCTTCCCAGTGAAACTCAGCAGCTACTTACTCAGCATGATCATCGGGAGCTGATCTGGCCTGAGACAAAGGGATTAACTGGATAGCTCTTTAACTCAATAGCTTCCTTTCAGGCCTGTATTCTGCTATTTCAGATAGTAGATTTGGTCTATGAAAAATAAAAAATAAAAATACAACAAAATAATAAATTCAGATAAAGCTGGCATAAAGCATCCTTTTCTCTGCTGACAAAAATGAGAGAAAATCTTCATCCTTCTGCCCAGATGTCATTTTCTTGTTATTCCTGCTGGAATATTTCCAAGAATTTCTCCTCATCAAGTTTTCTGCATTCCACAAAATGTAATTTCTCTCAGAAGGTATTTGACTGATTAGCAGGATTTTTCTCCATTAGCTAACATTCTGTCAGATCTAAGTTAAGCTAACACATTTGGATGCTTCCTATTCTATCACCAAGATAAAGATGAATGTAAAAGCTGTCACAGTATTCAAGAGCCAAGAAAAATCAGTTCTTTAGGATCTCTATTTTTCTCCACTGATTAACAAAGAGAGGGTAATAAAGCCTTTTCACTTACATGACCATGACTATATCCTAAGTCTTTGAGATTATTTAGTTCATTAATTAACTTGTATCATATAGTAGAAATTTAATTTTATTCCAGTAGATCATGAAATTCAGTATTTCAAAAATACAACTGCCATCATATTACATAACTGCACAGCTCTGAGCCTCAACAGCAGGCAGAAAGTAATGAGATCCATCAGCTAAAATACAGTCCTAACTGTTCAATATTGCTACCTGGAATGCCTGAGTGCTCAATAGGTCTGCATGTTTTAAATAATTATTTATGCAGGTAGATGATACAAACAAACCCAGGGCAAAAAGTGATCACTGAAAACCTAGAGAGTTTGTGATCTGATAAAATCAAAAGAGAGATGTCATCAACTGGAAAAATCAAATCATTACACTTCTGACACCATTTTTCTTTTTAATTACAAGGAGACTCAGGATATATCAGAAATATTAAAAAGGAAAGAAGAAGTCTCTGTTTCTTCCCTCAGTTTCTTCTATTTTACACATTTGACAGTAAATTTGTATTCACTGTTTTTCCCTGAACAGCCAGTCTGGATATTACTTTTATATGGGGAGCTCTTGAAAGATATTAAAAATTATTGGAAGCTACTATCACAGCTGACACAGGACTTACATACAGCTGAAATACTAAATGTTCTTTAATAGCTCTCTTTTTTAATGGAATAAAATTAAAAGTTGCTTTAATTCAGCATTAAATTAATTATATAGTAACTGTCTTGAAATATAAATTGTTCTTTCCAGAAGCACAGAGACAAGTAAAATTCAGGAAAAATATTTTTCTGCTGATCTGCTTGCTTCCTCCTTCAACAAAGCCCCCCAGACTTCCATAATAGGACAATTACTGGATACTCTTAGAAGCAGCTTAGCCTGAAGCAATGATGATGAAAGAACTTAATAAATTTCCCAGTTCCAGAAACAAACCTATATGCGCATGATCTTTCAACCAGATTTCCTTTTTAAGCAAGAAAATTGCCAAGAAGGTCAACTTAAGCATCTTGAAAGACACAGCTCTTTGTAGATCTTCTCCCAAGAGAGATGTTTTGACTTTTCCACTCAAAGGATCCCCACAGGAGTGCCAGACTGAATGACGTGCCTGACACTCTGCTGGCTGTGCCAGGGAGCTGGCCTCCTTAGGGGAAGAGGCAGAGTTCCTCCAAAAAATCGTTCAGAGGACCAAAACCACTCTCTCTTGATCTGTGGAGGAGACTACAGTTACTCCAGACTGAGCAAAATGGGACAGAATTTTGTTGGGATGTCCTTTTGCCTTGTTGCCCTGCTCTGAGCCATGAGGGGAATAAACTGTGCTGAGAAAACTCTGCCTTCAGTCTGCTAATTCATCCTCTGAACTCACTGCTGGGAAATCACAACTAGAAACTTCTGGAAACTGGACTCATGTCTTAAAGTAAAGCTAAAAATTACTGCACTGTAATTTGACAAGGATGTCGCTGTTCAGGAGAGGGAGGGAAAAAGGAAAGAACGTGTGCATGCATCTCCAGTCTGCTTTGGACTCAAAGCTGGTGACTCAGCTCAGATGTTAAACATCAGCTCAGATTACAAAACCACCATATAATTTAGACTGGCTGAAAATCTACCCTAAGGGAAAAAAACATATAGTTCAGCATAAACATACACTTTAAGAAAACAGTCCATTCATTATTTGGCCAGAGAATGGCCCAATTCATTCAGTATGTAAGAGAGTATCTATTTTAATAGATTTCTGTACAGTTCATTTGTAAAGTGAGTCCTACCTTGTATCTACCTGGAAACAAATGTCACTTTCCTATGACCTTAGCTTCTTGAGCAGGGCTTCCATCTGCCACCCAACAATGGCAACTTCCTTACAGCAGGCAGAAGTTCCTGCTCAAGCCTGACATCATGGCCACAAGTCTGAAGAGTTATGCATATTTCTGACAAGTCCACACAGCAGCCCACCAGGCACTGGGCTTTCAGTATAACTTACTGCATTTATTACCACGCAAAAGCTTCAGCATGGAGCAAGCTGGTGTACAGCACACTGGCCAAGAGTGAAAGTCACAAATACCTGCCCAGATCCTTACACATCTGCATAGCCCAGCACTCTACAGTTATGCCAGTTTTGGAGGGTACTTACTGATGCACTTTGTGGTCAAGGAAGACAAATGTCCATGTCCCCACAATGCTGTCCCCACGGCTCAGGTGAAGTAAGAAGCCCTAAAACATTTCAAGGTAACTCAGCCACATGAACTGTGGAGCTGAACACTGAGAGCCTGGATAACCTGTCTGGAATTGTAAGGAAGGGGTTACAGAGGGTTCATCTAATCCCTTCAGCTGCAGCTGCCAGGCTGTGAGATCCATCTGGCCTGCAGATGCATCTTAGCATTGCTCTGCAGACATACAGGAGGATGTCAATTGCCTAAAATTCATTCCTGTCTTTCACTGAAGTAGCAATAAAAGAACTGCACATAAATTTAAATTAAAAATACCAGATAGGCTCCTATCCTCCAGACTACTCACATAAGAAACAAAATTTGACTGGAGATTGCAGGGCAATTTCATAGCCAACAGACCATGTTCCATATTATATGCCCTCCTTAACCTCCTCCCGGTGTGGCAACTACTGTAACCAAGTTTGTTTATCTCAATAATCTTTTCTGCAGCACCACTCCTCAGAGTGGAGCTCACAGCTGAGGCAGAGACTTGGGTACAGCCATGTAGCCATTAAACCCTACATATTGTGAACTGTGGCCTTGGATAATTCACAATGCAATGGTACTCTACAGAAACTTTAAAACCAGAATTCCCACTTCCAGGCCTTGATCTTGAGTGTCCATGACACAGCTCTATCTGCTGCTAGTTGCTGTTGATCAGTTGTTTCCAAGAATTTCCCTTCAAGTACTGTTGCAGCTGCTCTCAGTTTAGACTTCTGATGCCACGTCACACAATCCAAAATACAGCCCCCTTCAAATGTCTATACTAGAGACAAATTTTATTCTCTATGAGAAGCTCCTTTGTCACAGGATGGGAAAATTAGAATTCAATTATTCTGTCACTGAACTATAATATATGCTCATTCTTACATATATGAAAGCCCGCAGGAACCTAAATAACCCCCCCCAAAAAAAAAACCAAACCAAAAGGGTAACCCGTTCAACTCTCTTGAAATCCCTCCTGTCCTTAGGATTTCCAGAACATCAGCAGCAACAGCCCACAGTTACCCAATTATAAGTTTTTTCCCAAGGCTTTTTCACAAGAGACAGTAAAGACCAAAATACAGAACTTCTGCAGAAAATAAAAACTTAGCATTTGCCTTTTCAGGAAAGAAATAAACACAGAACCAGAAGAAAGAGTACAATGCTAAAAAGCTTGACAGAAAAGATGTATTCCTTTGAAAAAAGAAAGGAAATCTGCCAGGCCAAAAAAGCCACAATTCAAAAAGCCATTTATAAAATAATGCACTTAACAGAAGAAGCAGTACAATTATTTACTGCTTACTATGAGAGTAGTTCTGCAGTTTCATTCCAAGTCTCTGCAACCAGTACCCAAGCAGAAACTACTCAATGAGTGTCACACCACTGAATGACAGCTGTATTTTAGTGATACTTAACAGAGCCTGATTTAAGCATTTATTTGGCAGTTATTAAAACCTGGTGTATTTATATTTAGATATGCAACAAGCATTTCTAGACATTCATTTTAACTCAATTTTTAACTGGAAATCCATTCTATGCTGATGGAAATCCTTGGAACATATAATGAATATGAATGAACATGCATTGTTTCACCCATACAAGCCCAAATCCAATAGAGTCAGTCCCATTTTCAAGCCTGTTTGAGATCAATTTTCTACCACATAAAAATGATTTCACCCACTGAAATGATAGCAAACCACCACAGAGCAGGTACATCTCTCACACAGAGATTCTCACGTTTGCAGGGAACACAGGAATGCTGTTTCTCTCAGAGCAGCACATGTTCCAATTCATGATGCTGTTTATTCAGTTTTGTCACAAAGGGGTATAATCAGCTTGAAAAAAGGCATTTCTTTGTGCAAAACATGCATCAACTGACTGCAAATTTGAGAATTCTGTAATTGAAACATGTAGGTAGACTAAAGTAGAATAAAAAAGAGTGCCCATCAGTCCATGGCAAAGCAATTTCCTTGACTCTCCATTTTTTCAAGTTCCAGCCGGGTAAAACTGATCATAGTGTGGGCGTGGGAGATGTTTAAAAAAGACTCAATTGGTCTCCTTAAAGAACAAAGGGAAATTAAAAACAAAACCAACCCAAAGCTTTGTGTACCTAAGTCTTATAAATAAACTTGTAGATACAATCAGTAGATGAGGAAAACAGGAAACAATTATTTTTAAGAACTGACAAATTTTGCTGGAGTGAATTTAAATGCTGTCTGTATAAATGTGAATTTCCATTCTTCTGCCCCTTTTACCCTTTTGATATTTCAATTTAGATCATTTTGCCAGTTATAATCTTCCCCCCACAAAGCCTGCATTTCCATAAAGTTTTGAGGAGACTCTTTGGCTGAATTAAAACATGAGAACATTTCTGCTTGTCTGCAGTTTAATGGAGTTTTTTGAATGAATGAAACTCTACCAAGCAAACATCTACCAAAGGCATCCCTGACACTAAGAGGAGAAGAATGATGGTCATGCCAGCCCAAAAGCAATGGCTTTTGCCTGCTGACTGTTCCAAATACGTCCTTAAGGAGGAGGTGCCACTACCAAAAACATGCTAATATAATGTTTCTCATATATATATTTTCAAGTTCAACTTAAGGTGCCCAGTGTGTTAAGTTAGAAATATTGCAGAGAATCAAATAGCTATGAATGCAATCTTTGCAGAAACTGCAAAGATTGAAAGCCCTAAAGATTCCTCCTCCAAAAAACACCCGTTCTACCTTCTTTAAATCGCTTCCTTATAATCCACAGAAAGAGAGCCCAGAACAAGAAAAAAAAAACCCAAATTGTTTGTCTGTATTAAACACATATGTTGATCTTCAGCCTAAATAAATCCAGACAGAAAGTCAGCAGGGCTGTATATGAAGGTGCTGATGATACCACCTTCTCTGCATACAGGATAAATCACTTTTAATTCAAAACACTTCAGCTCTAAACCAAACCAGTTCTGTTGCTTAATAGCAACAGTTTTGTCTTTTACAAACCACAAAATAGCACCATACAACATTTTGAAGTCTAATAACTTGTTTTAAAGAATGAAGCTTGCAGTCTTATGTCCTACTTCAGATTTTCTTCCAAATATGTTTTAGGTCAGAACTTTGTGCTTGAAACACTGTGTCAGAACTCCTGGGTGCCAACTGCTTTACTTTTTTTTTTTTTCTTAAACACTAAAATAATTTCAAGGAAACATTTTAGCTGGATAGTCAAGAAACAGAGCACTTTATCATTTCAGTAAAAAGAAGTCAGATTGGTAAGTAGTTACTGTGCCCTGGATAAAATCTCTTCCACAGCTGTGTGAGTCAGATTATTTAATTTACACCAACAGGTTATTAGGAGAAGATGCCTGCATTCTTTGAGGTGCAGCAAGACATCAGTAGGACACTTTGACATATTCTATGCCATACAAATTCCCTCTCTCCTCAAAGCTAAGAGCTCCGAGGAAGCACAGGCTACGCCAGGGAACAGCCTCAGAGCCAGAGACATACACTAAATCTCAACTAGAAAGGAAGAGAGATGGACTGCAAAAACTTCCCCTACTTAACAGCTTGTTGATTTGCAGTTTACAATCCATAACCACGCTCAAGAGAGGAGAAAACCAGTTAGGAGTCCTAAGGAGCACCACTTTGACAACAAAGATGCTATTGGGGTTACTGGAACACGCCTTCATCACCCCCAAATGCATCCCAGGGCACACTCGGCTGTGTCTGGTCTGTGCTTCTGAGATGAGGAAATTGTTTGTGCTAGAGCACAGAGCACTGAGGAAACAAAGCCATCACCAGCCGTGCCTCTGTCCTTGTGAGTACACCTTACAATTCATTATTTAGTTCAATGAGCACGTGCTGTAATTTCTTCTCCTTGCAGGATTACGGCTGCATTTGCTGCTTTCCTCAGTTTCTGCAGTAAATGAAGCAGAAGTCTTTCAGAAGCTACATGAACAATTAATGAAAAGACAACAATACAAAGTAGGCTATATAAAGATGAGGCTTATTATGAATTAATACTTTTACTATTAAATATGCATGAGTTTTTAATAAGTAGAGCTAAAAATAGAGCGGTGTATCACAGGATTTCTCCAGGCTGTACAATTTTCATTCATCTTCATCCTGTGAAGAAATGGACCATTGCTGAAGGGATTCTCACTGCACATTTTTGCATTGCTATCACTGGCCCTAATTCATCAATCCACAAAAATCCCCAGCCTTTGGGATCTTGGCATAAAAGATTCTGAACAGCTCCACCCTCTGCCATAAGGCTTGCAGGAATGTGCAGCAAAGTCTGCTCATCCATCTCCCAACAGGCACAGGTCTCACAGCCCAGTCCCCATCTGCAATTTGTGTGTTTAGAAAGAATCCATTAGTAAGAAGACTCCTGCATTGGTTAACAATCAGCAACCAGCAGCAGATGTAGCCACTAGACTTCCTAAAAACCCTGAAGTAACTACTTAAATCTTTATCTTTTCATCTTAATATTTCATTTTCAGAATAAATGTGTTCTCTTCATTACTTTCCCCCCACCAAGAAAGGAAATCTGAAATTGAGCCAAATGCATCAAATTTTCTGATTGGATTTTAACATTTGTTTTTAACATCAAGTCCTGTTACAGATGAACAAAGGATTTTAATAAAGTCTGCACTAGTTCTGGAGGAGGTGTACACATTCAGGAACACACCCCAATTCTATATACATCCACCCCAGGGCGTAGGTGCTACAGCCCCAGGAAACGGAAGAAGATTGAAATCAGTGTTTATAAATACAGCCAAGAAATCCCAGCACACATACTACCAAATTTATAAACAGAACTTCAGACAATCTCATCTGGAGGCCTAAATTTCCTACACTTATTTATGTTGGGGAATTTATTTTTTTTTTTACATGTTGTGTTGTGCCTTCATGTTTTTAAAGTGACCTTGGTGTGTTTAAACCAAAGGACTTGCTTTGATTGAGCTGAGTAAAGAGTTGCTAATTGCTGTGTGACAAATGGAAACAAAGAAATCATAGCACACTTCATCCTAGTACCAGCTTGCATTACTCTAAAATCTGTATTTTAAAATTAATTGTTCGATTTTGAATGTAACTTATTTTTCAATGTGCAACTATAAAATGTAATTTAATCCACATCAGATATATTCCTAATTAAAAAGCAAAGCCAAACCACATTACAGCAGAGGTAACTTTCAGCATTTTATGGATGAAGTATTAAATCACATACCTATTACCATTTCAATCTTTTTTCAGGGGGAACAGTAAAACAGGTGCAATAACATGATAGCAATTTTCAGTAAAATGTCCCTGGCTTGCTCTTTATGAAGACAATTTATGATCTGAGCTTTGCATAGACATACAGCTACTCAAAACTGATAACTCAGAGTAAAATTCACGTGTTCTTGGAAACCCAGAATATTATATTTCTTTCCCCCTTCTCCACATACAGCCTAGTACACTCGAGATTTATCTTTGCTTTTCTTATGATGCATTATACTCATAATAATCAGAAATCCCCATTTTGTCCGATTTTTCAGAAACAATCAGCTTTTACCACTGAAACAAAAAGAAATTGACATATTTTTTGATTTTTGGTGTCCTTACTATTCACAAATGCATTTTGGGCTTCAAACACACTGTCCTCCCTCCCCTACCAACCACAATCCATCCAGTTGCTCAATATTGCCTTTTGGACTTAATGTCCAAAAAAAAGACTGAAAAATAGCCATATACAACATGATCAAAACCCAACAACATAAACAAAATAAAATATGAAGAAAATTGGGGGAGGGGGAAGTAAAAAAAAAAATACTGGTTGGTTTTTTCCTTATTAATGGAAATGTCCCTGCATTGTCCTGCATTTGGGAGTTGACTTCACAGGGTCACCTTCCCAAAAAACAAGATGCAATGCAGTTTTCTGGTTAGATAATGTCACTGCCTCTGTGTCAGCCCTCCACTTGTGCCAAATTACCACTGCCAACCTCTGTTGTAGGTTATTACTAAGCAGAATTAAAGAGAAATCACTCAAAACAAATACCCACATACTGACTGGACTTGACAGTTTGCCAAAATTACAATGTCATTTTTTGAAAATATATGAATGCAGTCTCCTATCAACACTGCTGGCTAGCTGATGGATTTCTATGTAGTTTGAGACTTTGATTCTTTAAAATTGTTGGCCATCATAAATTACATGACCATACAATTACAGACAAATTACTATTTATTACCATTAAATTGTTTTATCCCTGTGATGCAAGTCCAGTAGTTCAGTAATAAAAAATTTCAGGTTTAGGCAACCATCGCCAGGTTTCCTACCAGCACTTTTAAGCTGTTTTTCCTGAACTGCAGC
This sequence comes from Ammospiza nelsoni, assembly GCF_027579445.1. Lineage (NCBI taxonomy): Eukaryota > Metazoa > Chordata > Aves > Passeriformes > Passerellidae > Ammospiza > Ammospiza nelsoni. Next base: position 11,894,908 of record NC_080639.1, read on the forward strand.
AGCAGCACAATCAAACAGAGGATGTTGTTGTACTTCACTAACAATGCTACACCTCCACCACTCTGTAATGCAAACACAAACCTCAGATTAACACACAAGCAAGTCTTACAGCTGCCAACACCAAAAACTCGTGGAGCGTGCTGGAGCTGCAAAACAATACCAGGTTTTAGAGAAAGCAGTGGTGCAACAGAAAAACACATTTTAAAATAATGCTAAAGCCAGAAGCTAAACCCTTCAGAAAAATCAAACACCATATAAGGCAGCATTTAGTTACTCTTGCTAATTGGTCACAACCAAGGTCTGGGTGACAACACAGGTCTGCTGTTGAAGGGCAGCAGTTTTATGGACCCTGAGAAAGCAGATCACCCATTCATTCCAAAGGCTTCACTGGAATGCCCCTATACACATTAGTGATGCCAACTGCAGTTGGAAAAGCAGCAACTGCTGCAAACAGCTCAGCAAGCCTCTAATACTAATGCAACATAGCCTGTATTAGTTGAGTTCAAATTAATAGCCATCCTCCACATGGCAAAAGTGTTTAATCCAAGTGTCACAATATTGAGCCACCAGTTTGTCATCTCCCACTAGTACTGACTGTAGGAAACAAAGCAGAATACATTTTAAGTTCTTAACATGATTACTTTAACTCCATTTCTCCTTGATCACCAAGGAACATCTACCACTGTTGCTGACATCTCATCACATGTTGCATCTTGTCTAAAAGAAAAAAAGAGCTTCAATTATAAAACATGCTATTCTCAAACTTACTTTCTAGTATTTCTTATAAGAAAAAAATTGCTTTACAACTGTGTCCAACCTAACAGAGAGGTAAAAGTGGTTCCCACTGCAGACCAATAGTCATGACCAACTCTGAGCAGATTTACATGACATACACTCACGCCAACAGCTTTCCACAAAAATAACTTCTTAAACCTATTACTTCACTTCTTGGCATTTGCTACATAATTATCACCAAAAGTGCTGGGTTATCAACCCCCATCTGTACTGCAGTGGATTGGCAGTATAAATTTGGATCATCCCTGTAATTGTGTGTCTCCCTGAATACCTTACTTCAGAGCTTCAGCTCCTGAAGCAAACAGCAACAGAAGACCTAGCAAAGGTACACCTGGAGTGGCACAGCATGCTTGTGGCATACAAGGGTTAAGATACACCACTGATACTTCTGGTGCAAGGGAAAACCCCAGGAAACACTCCAAATTTCAGTGCAAACTGGCAAATACTTATTTTAGAATAAACACAAAGGACAGGCACATACAACAATACGAAGTTTCAAAACCGAAAGATTGCAAAACCACACAAGATGAAATATTAAAATTTACTTTCTCTGCTATGAACCCCAGAGATGTAGCAAACCTCTCAGGTCCTGAACTACATCCAGGAGGAGCCAGAGGCTGCACGTGCCTGGATATGTCAAGATAAGATGTGCTCAGTCTGGAACTGTCTCCATCTCTCCCAGGGCACTCACTGGCCATCAGGGCAGGGAGCTGGTGCTGATCTGCTGGAGTTCAGCTCTGCCCAGCGGACGCTCAGGGAGCAGCGGCTACACAAAAACAAATCGATGGGCTGATAAAAAGTGTTAATAGCACACTTAGTGGTTGGACAGACTGTTCTGCAGGGGGAGAGATGTGGTAATTAAAAGATCAGAAAATACTGCCACAGATCCATCAGGGAACTTTCAGGAGGGTCAGAAAATTAAACCATTTCCATGTCATGCCACCAGCCTTTCAGAGCTAATCAGAACCTGCAGTTCTTACATTTCACTCTTCTCTGAGTTCCACTTGTTCTCTTGTGTGCACAGGGAATGCAGAGTATCCCCAGGCCCCAGGGGCTGAAAAGTGCTGGGGCTTTAGGCTCTAACCACATCCTTGGAAAAGCATTATGCCATGGGCACCACATCTGAACCAGCATCCAGATATGATGGATACACTGAGAAATGTCTGATGAGGTTCTCTGTTGGTTTGTTCGTGTTTATTTTTTTAGCAGGCATGCCTACAGGAAATTGAAGCCACAGGGCAGTACCTTCTGCTACCTACAGGCTACTGGGAGGATTTAATCAAGAATGCATGATATAACAGGCACTGAAATTCCTGGAGATTACAGAATGCTGCAGAGGGTGTCACAGGGTGTCATACAGCCAGGCAACAGAAATAAAGTGATTTAAGCATATGAGACCAGAAAAGCAACTAGTGAAAAATACATGACTCCTTAAAGCTAAAAAGTATAATTTTGGATATTGTCTATATTTAGTGAGCAATAACCAAACAGATCTAATTATAACATGAGCTCTTACAATCTACCTACAGACTGAGGAAACTTTTCTGTGCTAAGGCACAAATATGTCTTCCAGTTATATTTGGTGGAGCACACAGTAAAATGCAACTTAGCATCATCCAGAAACAGTGTGGCCAGTGAAACATCATTCCTGAAGTTCCAGTTCCAGCCAGAGGATGTTTCCCCCCAACATTTACTGGGTCACCTCAAGCACACACACACAAACATCTGCTGAGCAGGTAAAGGCCACCTCCATACCTGCTGAAGCTACAGGACCCTCTCTGCCACACTGGAGTGCTTGGGAGCAGCAGCAGGTGGGAAGGCTTATCCAGCACCAGGGTAAAGCCTAACATGCATTGAGCCTGAGGTCTTCCAAATAAAAGAGCATTCTCATGACAAAAAAAGCACTGACAAAACTGTGATATCACTTTGCTTTAATCATCAAACGAAACAAGCTCAGAAATACATTTCATGCAGCAAATATGATTTTATTCACGTCAAATTTTCAAGTTGAAGATGTCATTTCCTGTAAGCCCCACTAACTCTAAGCTCATAACACACATGACACACATGAGAGCCATAGCTAAGGTGGTCGTTTCTTCTTACCTAGAATTTGTAATGATTCCATTATTAATCCACAGTTGGAGCTCAGTTATGACTAAACTCTTCCATTATTAACAGACTGACAGTGGAATATTCAGCTTAACACAATCAACTCTCTCATGGGCATTAAACAGTTGCTCTGTGGGTGTTTTTGGAGCTTTTTGGGGGGATTGGTTCTTTTTTCTTTTTTTTTTTTTCTTTTTGTGTTTGTTTGGTGGGGTTTTTTAAGCATTATGATTTCCAGTTAGTCAAAACCACGGTGTAGACACCCTGCATTTCATAACATGCCATTCTTTTTGCTAAAGATGAAACTAGAAGTAGGTGAGATACTGGAAATACAAGATCTATTTTACAGCTAACGTCAACCTCACACAATCATAGTTGCATTTTACTTTTAAGAGAACTGAAGTTCACACAGTGCAGGTTTTACTAGGGAGTAGAAAAGGCAGAGTGCAGAGGCGTGAACTGGTCAGAGGAATACGGGTAATAAAGTTTCTTAAATAAGGAGATTCCCAGGACTAAATCTCTGCTCCCAGTGTTATTCTGTGAAATCAGTAAGAAAATCACAGAAATGACTGTTACTCTAAAGACTATTTTTCATTACTTGTAAATTTGGGGCTCTTCCTCCTCCACTTGCTTCAAGGTTCCTTATCAGAATTCGTCACCATCATCTTAACCGTCCCTGAAACACCTTTTGAAGTATGATACACTAAGAAAATGGTTTAAACCCTCCTGACACATTCAACTGAGAATTTCTATATAAAGCTCTCCTAAATTCTCTTTCACAGTATCCCTGACACCTTCTGTAGTTGACACCTAAGAGACGTTAGCACTGTATTGCCATGAACTGTGTGAATATTTTAAATTACTTTTTAAATATTTATGAAAAATGACTGAATAATATTGTCAGAATTCATATTTTTGATCTTGTTTCCAATTACTTCTTTTTAATTCCTACCACTAGGAATTAGGATTTGAAAAAACAAATGACAGAACATTATGAACAAGCTACACTGCCAGGAACAGTTTTCCAGAGCCATGTTTTATTTGAGAGAACTGTCACCCTTCAATAAACAGCAGATTTCATTAGCATGTTGTTTGTTAATTCATACAATTTGTGTATAATCAATGAATTAAACTGATAGAACTACCTTGAAATGCATAATTGTTTAGAGAAGCAGAAAACTCCGAATCATTTACTCAATACAGTACATTTACAAAAGGAGACTTTGAAATTAAAAATTAATAAGCTATTAATAGGATGAGACAGCTTGTGACTCATTGTCTAACAAAGGAAGCATGTCAGGGAACAAAAAAAGAAAGAAAAAAAATCACTAGACTCCAAGTATGACTTTTTAAAGCTATATGCACAAGCAAGTTATTTGAGTTACTAAACACAACAAGGTGATGTGTTCTCCAAGGAGACAAAAATCAACAAAAAGAAGCAAATATACCAACCTGGAACACACAACCAACATGTTTTGTTCACCACAGTCAGCATGGTAAGAACCAGCTGTGTCAAAAAATAAGTCATGTCCTGAAAACCAAAGGAAAAAGGGAGAAGCCTTCTTGCACATAGCTAAAGAGATCTCTCCACTAAAACATTTTGTAATGCTTTTTACTACCAGTTTTTCTGTTTTCCTGAATTTTTTATCCTCAGTGTGGATTTCACTTGATCTAATCTCACATCTGCAAGCCAGAAACTGTAACAGAAGAAAATGCATGTTTTGATTGCCAAGGTGTAGCTTGAAAAAAACCACACAAATCTTGCCCATACTCTCACCATTCCCTTTTGACTCATGGAAAATATTAGTCTGTGCCCTGTGCAGGATGTAGAAGCATAATAGTTTGAAACTAAGCACTTGATTAGAGAGACTGAAATTTATTTCAGCAATGGCTCTCTAAGCTAACAACAGTACCAAAATTCTTTAAAAATTAAATACTTAAAGTGGACTGCTCTCAAATATTGTGGTGCTTTTGATAAAACCCAATTTATTTATCAGGAGAAACCTGCTCGTTTTACAATACTTTCTTATGTAACAATAATCTTTCTTGTGCTACCCTTCTTGTGAGAAAAGCTTAAACTAAAGGGGCAGGTATTGCAGCTTCTCTAGGTCAAGGACCTGGTTCTAGCCCAACCACATCAGTATTTTGCCCAAACTCTTAATCTCACAGTGCATTATGAATTTTAGAGTTTACAGCTACAGGCACTAAACACACTCAAAATCTGGCATGCTTTCAGCATTCCCTTGATTTCCTTCTCCTCCTAAAGATAACAGTCTCAACTCTTTATATTCATTTTCTAGGAACAGCATTTTTCCATGCCTCTAATCACCAAAATGTATTGCAAGTGCACGTTCCTAAGGCCCTTTGATGCACTATAAAGGGAATGTGTAAGTTTGAGGCTAATCACGCTACTCTTCCAGCACTTGATATAGATCATCTGAACACAGTGAAATGAGTAAAAGGAAGACTCATTGGTCAGTCTTTTACATATATGATCTGCTCCTATGCAAAGAAAAGTGTCCCATATTATTTCTCCAAAAGAATTCACTCTCAGAAAATTATTTGTAATGTTTCTGATAAACCAGTACAGTGCCAGCAAAGTTGGCCAAAAATAATGGAAGACTAGTCCAAATTCCCTAATTTGGAAAGACTGCCAAACTCCCCACAGTCAGTGGCTGACATTCTCTATTTTTGTGTCAAAATATTTATCAGCTCTCCCCCAACAACTGCTACACTGACTTTATAAAAGCAGTAGTCAATATCTGTAGTGCACTGTATTGCTCCATATGCAGTGTGTCTCCCACTCTGAACCCATCCATGTTTTTGAAGTAACACAAATGAAAAAGATTAGTACAATATATACCAAAAAACCAAACACTATGGGGAGTATCAGCCATCTCTGCCTCTCCCACCCAGCCTGTCTTTGCCTTCCTTTCCTCCGCTTCACTCTCTGGCAGATTGTTTTCTGTCACCTCAGACCAGGGATGGAGAACCCTTCTCAGCCCTGCTCTCTCAGGGCCCTGGCACAGCTTTCAGGCAGCTCCCCAGAGGGGCTGAGCATCCTTCTGCTTTCCTTTACCCCTCCATCAAAGCCTCCCCCTGCCACCCTTCTGAGAAAGGGACCCAAAAACCCAGAAAATTATGCATAGTATTCTCAAGGAGTAAATTAATTGGTTTGACCTCAGATAAATTACTACTTAAAAAGAAATAATGTTTTATAACCTCCTCAAAATATTCATTGTGAATTGCCACAGAATTTTTCAATGCAATCAAAATACTGCTATATTGTAGCTGGGATTTGAGAAAACTCCTTTCTGTTTCTGGTAAATGCATAATATAATGAACTCAACAACCATAATCTAAGAGAACAACTGAATGCAATCAGCAAAAAATCAACAGTAATTTAATTTTTCCCTGCATCAAGGTATCTGTGGGTGGTAGGAGAGAAGCACTATGTACAGCAGTCATTTGGTTCTTATCTCAAGTGTTGGGGTTCCTTAGTAATGAATCTGACTTTATGGAAACACTAGTTTCCTAAATGTATTTAAAGAGGGCAGGAGAAAGAGGAAGGCATTAAACCACTAACAATTCATTAATTCATCACAGATCCCAACTGGAAATCAGAACTTCCATCACGTGTTTTCAACACAGTTGATCTTAAGATCACTTACAGCATCACCCATTGCTGGGTACATACATGCACTGAACAGAACACAAGCACAGTATGGTAACACCTTCATTAGTCATTTTTTAATAAACATCTTAGAGTAAGAATTAAAGTACCTTATTTAATGCATACCATATTGCTTTCATATCTATGTATTACTGCTATGGCAAGCTGTCTAAAAAACCTGCCTTCAAAGAGCTAAATTCAATTATTATCTTTTTTTTACATTGTACAGTTGAGACCAAAATGTTGCATAAGCTGTCAAATCTAGAATAAAACACTATTGCCATAATTCAGTAAAAGCTGTTTATGCTCACACTAGCCAGTTAAATCATGCTGGATTGGAATGGATGTATGCTCTCTGTAATTGGAATGAATTCCACACAGGAATATCTCTCAGGTCACACTATGACACTGAAATAGTCCCAAATACACAAGGAAATTTGTATTCACAACAGGTGAGTAGATGCATGAATAAACTGAAATGCTGTTTTACATTTTTAAAAAATTTATACAAGCTTCCAGCACAAGTATGTAAGTCACGAGTAGCAAACAAACCAAACTATGAAAGATTGAAGCTCCTTTTACAAAGCTGCTGATTTCAGGCGGTTTCGGGTAGGACACGGCATGGATAGGAAATCCCAGGGGAACTTAAACTCCATAAAAAGATATAATCGTATTTCCTCCCAAGAAGCCTTCCTCACGAGATGTTTTGCTAATCCCTTTCAGAGCCCACTGCTTCACTGTGTGAGCGCAGACCTCTCTCTCCTCCTGCGCGCCCGGGCTGCCGGAGGCGCTCCCTTCCCCTAAGCCGGGCTGAGAGCTGTGGGCACCACGGCTTCCAGAAGGGAATGCTCGGCTCCGCACCCTGCACTCCCTCCTCGCCACACTGACACTTCCAAAAGGTATTTCCTGAGCATGGGAGAAACAATAGCGTGACACTGAAGCTGGTTTTGGCACGGCTTTGTAACGCAATGAACACAAAGCGCCCTTCCACTGCTCCTCACTTGCGCCGCTCCTGCTGCTGTGCAGAGTAAATCATTCCTAAATTCAGCATCGGGGAACTGGCAGTGAATTACTGGCTACAGTGTGCTGTGGTACATCATAACAATGTGAGTATAACTGTTATGAAAATATTAACGTTTGCTTCTTAAATATTAAACATTGATTCAGTAGTCCTAAAAAACTTATCCCATGTAACCAAGGCAAGGGGAGCTGCCATGCAGCTCCATTCTGATGTGCCTGGATTTGGGATTTTCAGTTTCTGTTGTAAAATGGAAAGGATGTGCGTGCATACACGTACACATATTTATACAGACACTTATACAAATGGAAGTTGTATTTTTTTTAATATCAAACTCAAAAGCTCAACTAAATAAAAATTAAGATGCTCTCACCTTGCAGTGGAAGCCCTTGCTCTAAAAAAGCTCATCCACCAACATTACATGGATCCACGTTTACTAATGTACTTATTGTGTTTAATTGTACAATCCTTAAGCAGAACTTAGAAAAACTCATGGCATGTGTTCAAATTGAGTTGGACACAAGTACAGACTTTTAGATATTATATATAAATTAAAATCACTAGTGCCAGGATGAAGGAAGAAGCTTGTAACAGCCAATTTGTTAGAATTAAGCTTCCAAAAATATTTAATAGTGCTCAAGAGAATTGTTAATATAATTTAATGTCATTCATCCCAAAGTTTAGGTTCCTAAAAGCAATTGTGGAGAACAAATAATTTCTTCCTTTTGAGGAAGTGCCTTCACACTAAATTGCCAGTACACTCATCAAATTTGATATATCATGTCTATTTTTTCTAGGATTAAATGGAAAACCATTTTTGGTGAGTGACATACATAAATACTTTTGATAGCTGCTCCTTAACTCTTCTAATATTATTTTTCAGGAATTGTTACTGGCAAAGTGGAAACGATATTAAAACCCTCTTTATCACTCTTCATTTCTGTAGAACACATTCAGTTCGACTTTTACCACATGCTAATAATTATTTTGAGGAAGACCTCCATGAGAAGACATTACAACATCTATCTGATGTATTTATGCAGCCTGAAACACTGTAATATTCCCGAGATACTTAAAGATTAGACATGTACCATCAGTGAGTCATTGCAGTATCTGCATTCCCTGGTATTTATAACAATGGCAATGCACAAGAACCCCACATGGAAACAGATGGACAGATCATCATTATGGAAGAAAAAAGATCCTCAAAATTACAGATATCCCTTGTAGATGTATGGTTGGAGAAAAATATGATACAGTAAAGCAATAACCTGTTTCCATGCAAGTAAAAAAATAGGCTGGAATGAGAGATGTCTAAATAAAATGTTCCAATTCAAAAAGCAAAACTGAAGAACACTGCTGACAGGAGAGACAAACTGGTAACAATAGTTACAGGCTAATACTACTGCAATCTAGTAACAGTCCTTAATCTTAATAGTATTGTTTTATTTTATATGCTACATTTTATAACTCATCCCCTTCACTTTCTGTAGTATTTCCTTTGTGCTTCTTTTACTGGTATTGTACTAATTGCTCTAAGAACATGAAACACTACTACTATGATTCTGATTGTTTTCCTTCATGTATTAAAAATACAAACCTATGAAGGAAAAACATTACACTCACCAACGTCACATACATCAACCCAGTAAGATTAATAATTTAAAATTAGATATATATCATTTGTGTGATATTCACAATTACTAATGATCAAAGTGTTAGAGAAAACAATGGAGAAAACTGTAATCTTGAAGAGTGATAAGTAGATTAATATGTAAAAGTGAGGTAACTTCCCATTCACTTTGAAAATTATTATCATATGTATTTATTTGTAAGAACATGTTTTAGCTACATTGAGAGTATACTTGAGGCTGGCATAAACCAAGATTAGCTTAACTGATTTTTCAAGGAGCTGTGCCAGTTACTGCATGATAGCACCTGATACTTCACCTTTTACCTCTGTGTGAATGACTTTTTCTAGTGCCTGGATGCACCATAGTTTACTGCATGTCAGAATTCAGCACTAGAACTGCTCAGCATGAAGTCCACAAGCAATGGGGGTCACAAGGAAGCTGTCAGGTTTTGTTTAAGAAATGACCCCTGCTCTTCATTCACATTCTTTCCACAATATCCCAGCACTCTCAAACAACTGACATGGCAACGTCACTGATGGCATCCTAAACTGCCTAGAATAGAAAGGACGAAAAATGCAGATGATACACATACTACACAAGTGCATGATACTTCTTCAGCACTGGTTAAATTCATCGATCTTTTAGAAATGCTGGGGGGGTTGATATTTTAATAACAATCTTGTTATTTTTCCATGATTGTGAAGGTGAACTTGTTTATATGGAACTGCCATGGTGGACTTTGCTCTTTGCGTGTCTTAATCTTCACTTGCCGTAGCCAAAAATGTAGCCTAAAAATGCAGGAAAGAATTCAAGCCTCAAGTTTTCATTTCTATTCTGATGTCAAAGCTATGCCAAAATTTCACAGAATCACAGAATATGCTTAATTGGAAGGGACCTGTGGAGTCCAGCTCCTGGCCCTGCCCAGCACCCAAGAATCCCACCGTGTACCTGAGAGTGTCATCCAAAGGTGTCTTGAACTCTGCTGGGCTTAGGGCTGTGACCACTTCCCTGGAAGGATTTGCTATCCTACACCCACCCTGCAAGTGGCACAAATATCACAGAGGTCTGGGGCTGCACACAAGCTCTCACTTAGCCTGGAGCCACAAAAACCATGGAAGAGATCCCTCACTTTGACATTCCTTATGGTAAAAGAGGTATGACGGCAGCCATCTGGGCAGTGGGAGCCAACTCTAAGAAAAAAATATACTAAGAATTTTTTAATTTAGAAAAACCCAACCATGTTCTCTAGCAGATAGAAGTGAAAACCTGGATAACCTGGATGTTTTGGATGCTTAGGAAGAAACAGTCTGCAATACAAAAAAATCTCTAACCAAACAAAATCATTATTGACTGGACACCCCTAAGCATTATCTTTGAGAACTTCCAACTTGGATTTCATCACGTAAGGCTTGATTTAGATTGCCCTATCCATCTTTAATGGACTTAGGAAAAAAAAAAAATACCCTCTTGCCCAGGGAATATTTATGTATTAAGATACTAAGAAATATCTCCAAGCAGGAATCAAACAAGGTGCTCTGTCTCACAGAGTGAGAATTCCTGCCCCAAAGAATATTAAAAAAATAAATTAAACAGATAAATGAGTATCAAAATAAAAAGCATCTGGAAGTCAACAGCACAGGAATTTTTCAAAATAATGCCCAGTTTACTAGAGCCTGCATTTTAGAAAGCATTGGGCTCTCTAAAAACAGTGGGAACTGTTATATTGATTCAGGGTAGGACCTGCCATATTTTCTGAACAGCTGTGCCAGGGCAGAGTCCTATGTGTGCCTGAAGAATGGCTCTAACTATCCTGCTCTCACCTGACAGTTAAAAATGCACATGAAAGGCCAACTTAGCATTGTGGAAACTTTCCCACTCTACCAAGCCTTATTAAATCTTGAGCTGTTCAGCAGCTCCCCTAGTGTTCAGAAAGCTTACAAAAGGGCAAGAGCATCTTAGAAGCTGAAAAAATATGCTTGTTTTTATAAAACCCTTAGAAGTTATTACTTGTAGAATCCATTCATATAATCTTTCTCCCTCCTGCCTTCTACAGTTCTATTTCTCCAGACTTAGGACCTATCCTCTTATTTTCTTTTCTTCCGTTAACAAAATATTATTCTACATGAGAGTCTGAAGTACTGTTTCCTTATTTAATACATCAGCCATGCAATACTAAATGCCAGTTGTGCAGCCCAGTTTTACATAGAAGTGGATGAGTGAAGATTCACAAACAAAGCCACCCTGGAGACACAAGTGCTAGGCTACTCACAGATACCGCAAAACCCAGCCCCTGTTACCTTTTCTGAATTTTATTTGTGGAAAACTTATTTTTCTGCATCCCTAATAGAACTGCAGCACAATCCAGGCTAAGAAGGACTTGAAGACATAATTCTTGTTGTTAGGCAAGATGAAACTCATTTCCAAGAAGGACGCAGGCATACGTTTTAAAATTTTTAATTCTGTAGCTTCCTCTTTGTTTAAGGATTAATGATAACTGTTGAAAGCTTATCCAGTATTAGAGGAATACAGTCTTACACCAAGAAGCACTCATGCTACTAAAAGCACTATACAAATAGTATTCCACAAAAGAAACAGCTCATGCTAGCAAACAAGGAAACTGGGAGTGTTTATGGTGACCCTGCCCCACAAACTGCAGTGGGGCAGGATCTGAGTGGCACAGTGAAGGGCTTACACCAGCAGTGAAAGAATAAAAGTATGCACAGAAAAATGAAGTGTGGGCTTAAAATTTCCCTGCTTGGAACAGAGAACAAAACTTTAATGGCAAATGATTCAGAAATCATCCATGTATAGAAAGAAAGATTCATCAGTAGGTACCCAAATTAGGATATATATCACTAAACCTAAAAATTTGAACTGGAAAGAAGGTAGGGAGTGGTAGACCACATCAGTCAGAAAATCTGGATTCAGCTAGAGTGCTCTCAGCTCCACTAACAAGTACAAAGACATGAAGAGAGAGCTGGGGCTCTTCAGTCTGGAGAAGAGAAGGCTCTGGAGATGCCTTCCAGTCCCTAAAGGGGACCCACAGGAGAGCTGGACAGGGGCTTTTCACGGGGCTGAGCAGGGACCAGACAAGGGCAGTGGCTTAAGCCAAAGGAGAATGGATTCAGCTTAGATATAGGGAAGAACTTCCTTACTGTGAGGGTGCTGCAGCACTGGGACAGGTTGCCCAGAGAGGCTGTGATCTCCCCATCCCTGGAGCAGCTCTGAGCAACCTGCTCTAGTGGAAGCACTCCCTTCCAGAGGCAATGGTGCCTTTAAGGTCCCTTCCAATCCAGACCATTCTGTAATTTTAAATCCTCAGGACAAAGGGTTTCATTCTGGGTCAAGCTCTAATTCACTTTATGTTGCACAGGCTCTGAAGTGGCACTTGCAAGGCTACCATTATCCATTAGCCTCAACAAATGATGACATAAAATGCTGAAAAATCAGAGCAATGCCACAGAATTTCAGACATCTACAAAATCAAAATCCAACATCAAATAAAAATTAACATAACACGCAGTGAGAGTTAATACAGACTTTCATTCAATGATGGGAAGCACACAGATCAAGAGATCCTGACAGAAACAATTATCTGGTATCTCAGTGATAAAGAAGCAGAGCTCATCTTTTCTGATGGATCAGAAGCCACATCACTGGCACCAGCAAAAGCCAAACCCAATAAAAGAACATTTTTGATTGATTCACTGTCTGATCTTGTTACTGTGAAACTCTCACACAAATTTACTACAGAGTGCAATTAGGAGCATACAATTAAATGTGATTCCTCACCTACAAAAAAAAAGAAAAAAACACACAAAAACCACACACAGAAAAAAAAACCCTCACCGATTTCTTTCTGCTATTTTCAGGCGCCCTTTATTTAGTTAAGCCATGTCAATAATCATTAATCTCAGATTCAGAATCTCCAATAGGACCAATTGTGTAGTAAAACCAGTTTTAGTGGGAGTTTTAAAAGAGAACCTTCCCTCAGTTCAATACAACTGTATCTTCTTATACCAAAGTTCAAAGCTCAGCACAGTTTTAGTTTATCTTGACAATGATACCAAACACATTAGTCTGTTATCTCCCAACATACTAATTTCAAGAAGAAATTAGATCATTTGCCAAATCCTGCAGCATGTCCTTATCAGACCAATGAATTATCCAAAACTTCTGTCAAATCTTAGACACTGCTCCTGAATTTCTCCAAACAAGAAAAGAAACCTGACAAACTAGGATGATTCCAGAAGAAAGTAAAGGGAACTCTGACATGTTGATTAAACAGTCCATTAACCAAAGTTACACTTTTTCTCTCAACCTTGAAAATCACTCAGTTCTTAATCCAAGTTAAATGTTTCTGAAGCCTAACCCTGAGTTATATCTCACATTCACCTGCTTTTCATTGTAAAGCTTATATAGTTTGATTCAGAATTCCTTCTAGACCAAAGCTTTAAGTTTATCAAATAACACACACACACTGTCTTTATTACATAATCTCCTATTTGCAATGTGTCTGTGGTATTACCATCAACCTGAAAGCCAATTTGCATTTCACTGAAAACAAAGCAGTAAGAGACATTCTCTGAGTGAATTAGCTGTTACAGTACTTTGAAGCATGTCCATTTTTCCTACCAATATACAAGTAAAAAGAGAAAATTCACAAGACTTGGAAAAACTGAAAACCAACAAAAAATGGTTTTCAGCTACCAAAGCTTCATTGAGCTATATGTGCATCAAATTTCATTATACTTTTGGGATTTCCTAAAAACACAGAGCCTCTAATTTTGTACAGTATGTACAAACAGTACCAGCACAAAATACAAAGTTAATGTTATTAACAATGTTTGCCTCTAGTGCTCTATTGCCCCTCCCTGAGGCAAAGACACCCATCCAACAGTTTGCCTCCACCCTGTGATGGGAGTTCTTGTGGAGCAAGGGAGAAACCTGGCAGCTCCCTGGCCTGTCTTCCCAACACACTCACCTTCCACTCCCTACCAGCTCTACACCAAACATATGCATACTTCAGGACTTGAACTGTAATTAGCTTAGGGCATATTTAACTAATTAGCAACCAACTCCTAATTTCAACAGTGCTACACTGCCATGCTATTTACACCAACAGAACCACACAGAAAAAAAAATAGTAAAGTTTTTCCTTCCTTTCAATGATCTGCAACATGTTTTTTGTTTTCTTAGGATGACACAGATGAAGACAAGACACCCAACACGAGTGAAGGCAGCATGAATTTATTTAAACACTTAGCATAGGTGAGGCTCAAATCCTTTGCTCAGTTCCAGGCTTCTTACTACAGAAGGGCACTGAGAGGCTGGAGTAGGTCCAGAGAAGGTCACTGGAGCTGGTGAAGAGCAGCAATCTGATAAGGACTGTCTGAGGGAGTTTATCCTGGAGAAAAGGAGGCTCAGGGAGACCTTACTGCTCTTTACAAGTACCTGAAAGGAGGTTGTAGTCAGGTCGGTGTCAGTCTCTTCTCCCAAGTAACAAGGAATAGGCAAGAGGAAATGCCCCCAAGGTGCCCCGGGGGAGGTTTAGATTGGATATTTGGAAAAATTTCTTCACCAAAATATCTGTCAAACACTGAAACCCTCTGCCCAGGAAATGGTTGAGTCACCATCGCTAAGAAGATGGTACACAGTGGGACACAGTTTAGCAGTGGGCTTGGCAATGCTGAGTTAATGGCTGAACTTCAGAATTGTAAAGTTATTTCCCAACCTAAATGATTCCATGATTCCACAGGGTAACAGCATCAAATGGTGTGCCCTTAACTCCACAGGCAAAGGAAAAACAGGTATTGGAGAGGCCTGTGTTATATGGACATCCTCACCAATATAACCTTACACTTACAGTCAAAATCCAGCTTTTATTCGAAGAGAAAACCAAGAAAAACTCAAATCAATGAAATTCTCGTCAGGTATTAAATTTCCAAATGAGGAAACTTGGGCAGACTTTGTTTCCACTCATTCTTTAGCCTTTACTGGCTTGCTTCCAGGGATCATCAACCAAGCTGCATATTTTTCAAATAAAAAAAGTGCTACAGCAGTGGGATCAGAGCTAGTAATTACTGCAAAAAGCTAAAAGGACACTAAAGGAAAGCTGGTAGACAGAAAGACAAGAGGAATGCAGTAAATTTTAAGATATGGTGAAAAGACAAATGACACCTGAAAACTGTACAAAGTTCATTCGGAAGTCCTGATCCTGAAGGTGTAGCAACTGCCACAGAACTGGGTCCTGAGGACAGAATTCAATTCAATTGTTCTACATGACACAGGCTGGAGAATGCACCCATCAAATACACAGCTCCTGGGGAGGTGAGATTCAGTATTACCTCATCTAGCAAGGCCAGACAAAGTTTTGATCTGCACCTAGGAGGAGAATGCAGTACACCCACTCTTCTTCCTGACCACGCCAGACACCTGAGACTCTTCCAGCACCCATGAAGACCAAATCCTGGGTTTCCTCTCTGTGCCTTGAACTGGCATGTGTGCAGCAAAGTCTGTCCAGACATAATTACTGGGTTACATGCCTTCCCCCAGCACTTCTGAAAAGGGTATTTTGCCAGAAAGCATGTGCACACCTCCTGATTCACTCTGAAGCTGAGCCAAAAACAGGGAACAGGCCACAACTGTCCAAATTGTTCATACAGCATATTTTCTGGCACAGCTGCAGAGCACACAGAGAGTGGGCTGCAGGCTGGATGAATGGTTCTGGTAGTAGCAACCTTCAATCACTATTTTTCTAGAGCTATTCTTAGTCCTTCCTCTTCTACCTTACAAATCCTTAAATTTAGAGGATTACAACACACTACAGCTCTTTTTGTGCAAGCAGACTTTGTGCATCCATAATGCACGTAATGGAAATTTGCACAGAAGTGGGCCCAAAATTGGAGCTTAAATCAACACTGGATACAGATGTATATTGGAAGTCAGTACTGTTGGATGGAAAAAAGTATTTAAACATTTTTATACACCATACAATTCTTCTGTTTTTCTTAACAAAACATGTGGATTAATATCCTAAGACTAATTCTAAGCAGCATCATTCCCAGCATCTCAGCCAAGCTATAAGTTTGTATTAACACCTTCCTGTTTTATGGTCTTTGCTTCAAAGGCAATCATGGAAAATTGCAATGCAGTGCTTGGCTAAGATCCACACTGGCAGCACCACCATCCATGCCAGCCACCGTTTCACGTGGACGACTTCAAGGGCTTGGGAAAGGACCTGAAGGTCTTCTTGATTTTCTCAATGTTTCTGTCTCTGCAGTGGGACACGTTTCATAAATACCATCTTATTTGTTTCACATCCTATGCTTCTAATCACTATATGTCATTTATTTTCCTCTCCTAGCTACTTTTTCCATTTTTGAACTCTCAGGGAGCCCTGTCCATGTCAGCTAAACGAAGAGAAGACTGATGGGTCATTTGATTACCAGAAATAAGCACTTACTCCCTGAGAAGCAGATCTGGTAGCAAGACATTTTCAAACTTGCTGATAGTAATGCAATAGGATCCAGCAGCTAACAATTAAAGCTGCATCAATTCAACCTTGAAACACTCTGCAATTTCCGAGCAGTAACTGCAGCTGAACCTTGGAACTGTTTACTGGGAAAGACAGAGGGCGAATCCCTGTCACATGATGTGTTCATAAAGAGAAGGCTTCAGTTTATATCTGGAAGAACTTCTGTAAAGGTTGTGAAGTGAACAGCACTTCTTCCTGGAGTCTCCATCTTTTGATCTACAAACTTGTTTCTTCACTTGTTCTTGTGAATCACAGGGAGAAGGTGGTTCCTTTTAATACCCAAACCATGTTTCTTATACAAAAGTTCCTAGATGACCTGCAGAACACTTTAAACAAACATATAAATGAGCAGGGATCCACTTGTCTGGTGATGTTCAGATCTAGTGTAGGAACAGATTATTTAATCCAGTTAGACTGTTCAATCTTTGGTTTGCATTTCAGCTTCAGTGTTTTGGCTAGGGAGCGGGGAGTGGAATAAAGGATTATTTGGCTTTTCTCTGGTACACAGACTGTTGGAGGACATCACCCCTAAGAAGAGCCAGGCTCTGAGCATTACTGACCACACTTTGCTGCTGTTTCTAAGCACACAAGTGCTCACTCTAATGCCTCTGTGGTCAGAATTGTACCTGCCTGGCACCAAGCTGACACTGACTTACAGACTTGCAGGATCTCAGGCTAAAGCCCCAGTAATCCTATTAAACCCCATGCACTATAAAAGTCACACAAAGAACATCCACTTGCATTTCACGTAAGGCCTATCACACAAGGCATGAGTCAGTCAAAAACTGTGCATCATAAAGAAAGGCTAACCTGGAAAAAAAATTAGCATTTTAATACACAGGCATCTACAGCAATCAACAAGAAAATAACAGAAGAATATTCTGAACAGTAATACCCTTAAACTTCTCCATGCTTGTTTTCAAAAGTAATTTCAAAGATGGGAAGCTCAAGCATTCATTTCATCCACACTCACATTTTTCCATTTCAGAAGGAAATTCTGTCTTTTTCTTGTTGTTGTTTAAAACCTTTTCTCTAGGGGGAAAAATCCTCACAAGAACCTGCTTTTAAAAGATAATCTAGGGATTCTGTTTTGTAAAAATAGAGCTGATTTTCAAAAGAGGAAGGAGCCTGACTTAAACTTCTCAACATCTGCAACTGCAGCTCTCCCCCAGGCATCTGATTAAGCATCTATGGAAATTAAGTAGGCAGTTCAGCATTCAGCCCAACTGGACTGACAAATATGCTTCAATGAGTTGGGATTTCACCTTCAAAACAGTTCAGGTCTTAAATACACTCCATTATAAAACACAGATTTATTGCTTAATGTTCCATTTTGGCCAACAATTCTTTGGCAACTTTTTTCAAGACAAGGACAGTACCTTCTTTCCTTCTCAGCTGAGTTTGCCGTAACACCCAAACTTTCAGTCCCACATTTCTACCACAGAAGTAGGCACCTTTTGAAGGGTGATAAACACACTTTCTAATAAATTATATTATGCAGAATTCCAGTCCTGTACTAAGCCTTTTCCTGTAAGGTCCATATGAAAATGAGGAAGTTTGAGAGAGTGCAAAATTAGCCCTGCAATACCATCTCAGTGTCTGACATGAAATTTAAATTTTGCTTTTCAGTTCCTCTCACATCTAAAGATCAGTTATAACAGAAATATATTTTATAACTTACCTAAAATCCCTCATACAATTTCTTGTTCTGAAAACTACTATTAACATAAATGCTACATATATATTAAATACAAACATGTGTCTGATAGTACTTAAAGTGTTCCCTGAAAAAAAGACAACCACAATCATCCTGACTTGGAGCCAACAATATCATTTTAACTTGGGCTCTGCAGCAGATAATTCTGAGAAGTTAAAATAAGAAATGAACTTTTAAAAGCAGATTTGGTTTATACTGTGCACACTACAGAAGCAACATAAAAACATGCATTACAACCACATTCTAGATGAACTCCAACAATCTTTTTCCTTACCCCTACTAAGGCAAAATGCCTTGGAGACCAATTAGGTATTAAGGTCCAAATTTGCCTCATTCAATCATAGCCAGTGACACAAACTTTCCCAGCAAATTACTAGAAGCATCGTGTGACCAACTGTTTATAAGAAGAAACGAAGCAAGAGTTTTTCAGAGAAGATGATTTGCAATAAAAAAAAAAATCACCCACATGTACAGCAAATTCTTGCATTTCACAAAAGTACTGTAAAGTGAACAGTCCTTAGCAACATGCAAAATTGCAAAATTATCCCTACTTATCTTTCCTTTCAAGCACAGTAGCTACTAATTTTTTTGCTCTCAGTCTCTCTCCTCCTCTCCCTCCACTCCAAGTTCTATCTCACAATTTTCCTTATTCTGAAACACCTCATAAAATAATTATAGTAAATGATATAAAGTATTTTAAAAGCCTCTCCTAAAGAATCCAGAATTATTTTAATGAGCTCGGCATTTTGGTCAAAAAAGAACAACATTTATTGAATCACAACTGAGTGCATTTAACTGATTAGAAAACTTTGTGGAAAAAACCTCAAGTGTATGGGATAATTCATCTAGAACTCAGCACAATGTGAGTTAACCTGTACCTTAACCGTGCTGTAGGTCATGATGAGTCACTGTTCTTTGGAAGAGCAGCCAGAGCACCACCTGCAACTTGTCAAGAGGCTGAAATGTGATTAGGTTATCCAAAGCTTTCCTCTAGGAGGAGAAGTCTTCCCTTACACAGAATTACTGCATGGATGCATTGACATAAAACAGTATTTCCAAAGTCAAATATCATTTCACCTCCATGCTGAAAGCAAAGCATAGACTGAATAAAAGGTTCTCACCACAACAGCAAACAATTTGGGTTTATTTTTAAAGGTAACCTTGGGGAACCAACAGTTACACTATTTCCAGTCAAGTTCTGCCTCTTTTTTCCCCCAAGTCCTTTCTCTCACTCTTGTAATAAGGACTGGCTTTGAGCATAGCCATTATGAAAAGTTTAATACATTCCTGTAGCCCTAGGGAGATTAGGGGCCACTGCATGCAAAAAGAAAAAAACATCACAGGTGTCTGCTACATGTGAGCTGTTACTCATCTTCCTTGGAATTTTTCAAAACATCAGGCTAATTAATTATCCTCACAACAACAGCACAGAGAAGAACAAGGTAACAATCATGCAACTGGAAATACAATAATTATAAAATATTACATATATTGCCTTCAATGTTCTGACTTAAAGACTTTCAAGATACTTATCTGAGAGGCTCCTTTTGAATCTGAAAAGCTGACAAACCTTCCATCCACTGGTCAAAATAATTGCAGCTTCCATTTCCTAAGTAGTTTAACAATACATCATCTTACATCCCAGGCTTTGAATGGAAACAAATGAAAATGTATGGATTTGTTAAGGCTGGCAGCAAATTAATCTTGCTTAAATTGCTCCCCTGCTCGATAAGTGCGATACACTTTAATCTTCATGATCCGATCCATTTTGTTAAACTACCTTATCAAAATTCCCTTCTTTCTATTCCTTCTACTTTTCCATCTCCCAGTGCAAAGCTGTTGACTGGCAACCAAGTAGAACTGCAGAGCAACCCAGTGTTGAGCACCAGGCTATACCAAGTGTCTACGATGAAACTGAGATTTTGCAGAAGTGGTTCATCTCCTTTGAAACTGCCTGTTTGCCTCCACAGACTCCCAAAAGAATCTCTATTCTAAATTTACTAACTGCTCTTCTTGGTATGAATTATACACCCAGAATGTTATTTTGCAACTCTGTTGCTGCTCTTTAAGCATTACCCAATGCTAAATTCCTATCAAGTACAACAGCAAGTCAAGAGCACAGCCTATAATTCTGTGCCTCAAATGAGACAACCACAGTCCAAGTGCAACATATGAGCTCAGGCACACTAGAGGAACACAGAACACTGATACAAGTTAATGACTGGGAATCTTTGTACAGCTGCTTTTTCAATTCTCTGCTGTGAGCAGCTGATTCCAACAAGAATATTAGAGAGGAAAGCCAAAAGCATCAAAATGCAGAATTTGAGACACGAACACATTTCAGTGAGATCAGTTATAACAGTGAAGTTAGACTGTGCGGAGTTTCTAAGTGTTGATGCAAATCATACTCAAAGATAACAAAGCAAAAGGGAATACAAAAGGTTTCTGGACATCTTAAGTGCCAGAAGAATTATTTCAAACACATTGGTTTGTGTCAAAGAGTTCAAAGGGAAGATGCAATTAAAGTATGACTGTCCTAAAAGAAACCAATAAAGATTTTCATTATTCAGGTACCTCAGTTTCTTCACGTTAGTGGTGCTTCTATTTCTGCAACACTTATGTCTGCCTAAAGTACATATAAATCACTTACATTTGCTTATTACTCACACTCCTGGCTTCTGATAAAATTACTTATCAAAACCTAATAAAGCATCGTGGACCGTTCTAGACCCAGGCTTAAAATTACCATATGCAGAAAACATTTTTAAAAATTTACAAATGTGTTCTCAGCTCAGAAATGGCTCTAACAATTTCATGATTTTGCTAAAAAAATCTTAACTAAAATTAGTATTCTATGTGTGGGCATACCACTGTATTTTTAATTTTCTGAAGAGACTAAAAAAAGTCCTGGTACTAACCTTAATCTTTTATGGCTAAGTTCTATAAAAAAACAGTAAAACTCACTCCAACTGCTAAAAAAAGCCATAAAGCCATAAGCATAGCTGAAGCAAATGAGTTTGCAGATAGATCCTGATCAGTCCTTGCTCCATTTGCTTGTTTTGGAAAGCAGCATCCCACTCTTCCCTCAAGGAAGATAGGTAAAAAAATCTCAAGTGAATGTTCCTCCTCATTGCTAATGCACAGAAGCTGCTGGAGGTGAAAGCAGAAGCTCCCATGTGCCACCCTTTCCTGACAAACAGGAGAATATCTGACATCAAGGACTTTCTCAGATGCAGTATCTTTAAAAAATGTCACTGCACCAGCAGAGTTCAGCAGCTGATGAAAAAGGTGACCCAAGGCATCTGCTACAGACCAGGAAAAAGGGAGATGGAGCTAAATTCTAATCACATCCCCTGCTTTATGAATACAACCCTTATTTTATTTCACACTTTGACAGTCCCATAGCTGTCCTCAGACGTGACCCCAACAACTCAAATATTTTTTTCTAATAAACTTTTCTTTCTGTTACCCAATGCAAGGGTAATCAAAATGCCACTCACCAGGCTCCCATCCTTACTAAACCAAACAGGACAAGAAAAGGATGAAAAAAGCCATAAGTATGAATGTGTATGCAGAGAACTGCAGAAATCCAAAATTACTGGAGGTCTGAGGAGGGATGAGAATGACAAGATAATTGCAGAGATGCCTGAAGACAAAACAGAGAGAGAGAGGCAGAGGAAGGAAATCAGAAGAGAAAGCACTTTGGGACATATAAGATGATAAGATAGGAAAACTTCAAAGAAAGTAATCAAAAGAATAATTTAAGATAATGGATACATGACATTTCAGAATACATAGTCTTAAACCACTAATTGTTCCTGTTCTGTGGTTAAATTGATTAGAGTTCTGTGGTTTTCCAATTAAAATACCACCTTAAACACACACCAACTATAATTAGGAGGAAAAGAATCTCACTATGTAATATTACATAAAATCACTTGGACTCTTACAGTAAGGAAGCTGAATTGAAAATAATCAGTTCCATAATGGTTGAACTATCACTCAAAATTGAAGGGTAAGCCAGGCATAACACTTTCTAGAACACTATTCCTAGGATGGTGTAATACTTATGAAGCTTGATTTTGTGGGGATCCATCACATTCCTATCCTAAGTTTCAACAGGCAGGAAGATGGATGCTGGCTTTGGGTTTTATGTCACCCCCAAGACCAATATTACAGTATTTTAAATCAAGAGCAATAGTGAGCTCCTAAACAGGTTTAATGGAGGTTGGCACATTTAAGGAACAAAAGCACTGTTTATTTTACTACACGCTTTTTTAAAAGTGAGATACATTTGGGGGTTGGGACTAGATGGTCTTTAAATTCCATTCCAACCCCTTAACATTCTATGATAAGGGCAGCAAGAGGAAGCTTTTCACATTGAGACATCACTTGTCATGAAAGGGCTTCCTCAAAACTCAAAATCTGGAAGCATTTGCAGCAGTTCAGATTTCAGTGATCTGACCTGGCAGACTGTTCCACAGCTGAATCCTTACAACCAAGGGCATTTTATCCCCAGTTCTTTGAGCATTAATCCTGGGCTTTGCTAACTGCATTGTACCAGATCCACACACCCATGGGGCAGTTCACAGTCCAACTCAATCTTTCCACTGTAAAACCTATACAAAAAATTTTCCTGCACAATCCAGGAGGAACAGGGCTATAAACACTTCTAGCTCTTTATTCCTTGGGACTTCTCCATGTGCAAATAATGGATAAAAACTTCAATCAGTTGAGAATTTAAAATTCAGTTCCTGCTGAACATAAAATAGATATTCTATTCACCTCAGATTTCTAGCCATGCTTCTTATTACAAACTATAGATAAGTGAAATACCACTTGCAGATGAAAATATGGCTAGAGCACCTAACTACATCTTGGAACATTCATGCTCTAAGAGATCACACACATGGACTGTTTTTAATTTCAGGTGAGTAACGACAAGAAGAACTGAACTTTTAAGTAAAGACCTACAAAAATATTATTACATCTGTTTACATTTTAGTGAGATAAAATGTCTTCACTCAAATCTATCTACCATTTTACAAAGATCAGAGAGCACAGGAAGTAACACAGATACCCAATGAGTTAGAGAGTAGAATATTCATGGGAGAAAACCTTCTCCCCATATACAGAAAAAGTGAATGTACCATGCAATACTTCTGCTGGTTTTCTGCAGCAAACTACATTTTACCAAATTTTTCAAGTAGTTGCTTAGTACATTACACAGAATGAGGGAAAACTGATCAGATACATCAGTCAAAGCACATTACATCCTGTTAATCCATTTAACAATTTAAGCTGTACTTGGCATCATCTAAGAAGTGTAAATCACAGTAGCTCAATTAAGCATTATATCCATCTAGATTAGTTGGAACCAGGAAGAGAAGTATCTCCTTTTTCAGTAAACCTCAGCAAGTCTGAAACAGTAAGAAAAACAACAACAATATTATTGTATACAAGACTACTTTCCCTTATAAAATCATTAAGCATGGAACTCAGTTGAGAAGACTCATTTTTTATCCCTTAATTTCTCTTCCCTTAAAAGACAACTTCTAGCCTTCGACAATCCACACTGGCCTTGAGTCATCAGTCTGCAAGCAGAAGATTTTTGTTACTGGTTTCCCAAGAGGCAACAAATGAGATTTACATTCCAAATGTATTTTGGATAGAGGAGGATCACAAGGACAAGGCATCCTCAGCAGCAGGAAGACACACAAGCAGACTCTGCTGTGATACTCCCCGGATTCTAATTGTCCTGGCCCTGCTGCTCTCCAGACTGCAGCAGCAGGGAGAGGCTTCACAGCCTGCTCTGTACCTACAAGGAGTGATTCCAATGTAGATTTTTCATGGGCTTACTTATACGAGTAAACATTTATCAATTTATCTTGCAAATTAAGATCAAAATAATTATTTGACAAATAAAGTTTGCTTGCAGCTGACTTAGAGTCACAAGTCGTGAAGCATATCCTGTAGAAAGCTAAATCCTTTGCTCCCTCAATCCAGCTTTTTCTTTTCCAAATGACACATAACCAGCTAAGACACTAAGTCAACACACAACATTTCACATGTGGCTAATCAATCCATATTTCAGATAACAAAGTCTTTGTTTAATATACAGCTAGTTCTCTACACTAACCTATAGCTTCATAATGAAAAATTCAGCCTGTCAACCTAATAGCCCAACATAAAACACATTACTGAAGCTCAGAGTGAGTTCATAGCACACACTCAAGTTAATAAGACTTGTTTATGAAGTTGAGCTAGGTCAAAGTTGTATTTTGCTGAAAGTTATCTAATTACAAGGAAGTCTAAACACATTTTAGGAAATTAAACAGAGAAGTGATGTCATATCTACACACACAGAGATTATTAGGAGAACATTTGACACAAAGACACCATGTAAGGCAGTCTAAAACTGTGACATTTACTCAAATTATGACACTTGAGTACACACACTTATAAGATCCTAACAGCATTTTGGGAAAGTCTGGGCATTGCTCAACATGGCACTATTCAAAACATATGAAGATGGCTGTTCTATGAAACAATGTGCGTGTATATGTATTTATTTTTTTATACAGACACACAGATATGAAACAACAACATGCACTAAACTTCCTTAAGTGTTGTTTTCTCCTGAGTAACAGTGGCCTCTTGTTTTTCTCTAGATGAAGAGCATTCAATGGGAGCTTTTTCTAATCCACACACATTTAGTAGCATCTCTATGGCCACACCTGTACCTGTAAGAGAACAGGCCAGATGCTGAAGCCATGCAGGAAAGAGAGCATGTGCTAAACGTTCATGACTCACAGAACAGGCCTGCCTTGTCCCTAATCCATTTTGGGATTCCCTAGCCCATGGCTTTTCCTTAGCAGTGCTCTGTTAGGGCTGCTGGCACTGGCCCAAGGCAGGCCAGGGAGCTTCTGACACCTGGACAGTGCCACAGTGCCTGTGACAGCACTCAGGTTCAGCAGGTACAGCCCCAGCCTTACCTTACCTTCCCAAGGGGAGGTTCTGCAAGACTCAGAGAGCACAACAGCTGTCTTTTTCTTTTTTCCTTTACAATATAAATACTTAGGAAATTAATTCCATGACTCTAATATTTATGTTGGTGAAGACAATGTAGATATTTTTATTAGAGCAATGAAGCAAGAAACATAAAATATGGGTTTATGTAGTTATGGCTACATTTTAGAGATGATACATTTACAATCTGTACTACTTATTTTTAGCAGGAGAAATCTCTTTTATCAAATTACCAGCTCAAAACAGACTCACATCAATAATCATACAGGATAACAATAAGATCAACCAAGCAGAGGGGCCTTTTTAAAAAGCCTCTTAAATAAAGAAAACACACCATTGAACAAGTACTTCTGAAGCTGGAATGCTGTGTAGCCTAGCACTATGAAGCTCACATGCTCTTGTGAGAGCAAGGTCAAGGAATCACTCAAAGATGGATTTTTGTGACAATCAGGATCCAAAGGGAGTTGCTGGTTTTGTAATCATTTTAGCACTATTTTGCTCAGCATGTAATATCTAATGCCCTTGATATGAGGCACCAAGTGAATTATCACTTTTGAGCATTTTTTCAGTAGGATCCTTACAGACCACACTGCTTCCCACCAGGCTATGGCTGATCCACTCCACTCACCATGAGGTGCTGCAGCTTCAGCTGTCACATTTATTCCTGGAAAACTCTTCTTTTCTACTCTGCCTACTCTATCTGACAAGGATCAGTCAATGCTTTATTTTTTTAAAGATGCTGCTGGTCATTCCTGGAAGAAAATGAAATTTACTGCTGTATGCTTTGGGATCATCTAATTACAATACTAGCCTTCAGGGAATTTTTAAACTAATGACATTGGATTTGTCAAGCACAAAAACTTTTAATCTGATTTTTCAAGTGGATCCTAGCCAATGGATCCTGGCCACCACAGCACTTAAAACACATTTGACTGTCTTCCATGCAATATTTAGGTGGGCTTCTCATCAAAATGTTAATTTTTGTTACCTAATATCTTTCACCGGTGGTCAATACAAGGCATATAGGGATATTGACAATGCTATTAAAGTCTTTATGACTGAAAGTCCATAAATCAAATTATGTGTCCAGCTTCACAAATGAAAGGAGGCACAGACTTTGAGAAATCTGAAACAAAACACTGTATGAACAACTACCCAGTTTGTCTGCTGATCTCATGATGCAACATCAAGAAACACCAGCTCGACAATAGTTATTTTTAATTTTATTTCAACAGCCTAGTCTTTATTTTGAGCATTCTTTTAATTTCCAGTGCTAATACCATGACCAAAGCCCCAAACGATTAATTATGTCACAATGACTCCTCCAAAAGCAAACAATTCAGATGATCCATCAATCATCCACTTTTGGGTATTTCCTAAGTTCTAAAGTACAAATAATGCACCATTTGAGCTATTAGGTTTGGTTTGACTGCACTAGTTGGGTTTTTTGGCCAAATGATGATGAACTCACATTTCAGTTTCAAATTCATTTCCATTATTACTGTTCACACACACAGCTACAACTGTGCCATGTAAAAACATGGATAAATACACTTCAAAGAAAAGATCCTTTTTCAGATCTCTCTTTCAAACATAATTATTGCCTATTTTTTCAAAACTGCCTACTTTATGACAAATTTATGAAACAAATTATGAAATACAATTTCATAAGTTCATTAAGCAACTGCTATCAGCATTCTAGTCCTCCCCAATCATAAGAAAATACAGTTGTAACACAAAAGTGTGCAAATGTAACAAAACTCAAAATAGTGGCACAATCCAATGGCTACATCCAAACCAGACTTAGCCTGGGTCACTTGTCATTTTCTCCCCAGCACTACCAGGTACCATGAGAAGAAGGAACAGCTCTCCAAGGGAACACGCAGTGAAATGAAGGCTGTGACTACCCATTTGCCTCAAAAGCTAAATGTGTTCATCCTGTCAGCAGGACTTGGAAACCTAACACCAACTTTATCATCAAAGCAAGTAACAGGACTCCTAGGTGCTGGAAGGGATGACTGACACACATCCACGTGTAATGTGAGTGACCATCTCCAGCCAACAGTCAGGGCTTGCACTTCCAACAAGAATTCACAATCCAACTGCAGTCATTTAACACAACTACTCCAAAGACAACATGCAACTGCCATGCTACTTTCTTCAAGTAGGCAACCAATTCTGAGAAAAGACATTTCAAGCACTGATGTCTACATTTCTGTAAAAATATAAAACCAAAAACTGCTACTTGAACTCTTCTGTAAGTACTACAGTATTTTAGCAGCATGTCCTACTTCCCCAAAAGATGTATCCTTGGAACACGCATCCATGCTACACAAAGCTGTTATCACCATTTTCTATCCTATTGCCAGAGATGCAGGAATTGTCAGCCTTTTCCTCACTGATATTCCAACAGACCACAAACAAGTTGTTGTGGAGCCACATGACAAATGCCCTGCATCATTGTCTGCATAACCATGCAGTTTAGCTCAATTTCAATGGAAATTACAAGGAGCTTTTCTCAGATACTAAACTCAAATATCAAAACAGTAGATCATGTCACTCTCAAATGCCAAAAGACATGATTAGAGAAACACCTCACATATCACTAAGTAGCTTCAAAGCGCTCAACACACGCTCCCAAGGTTGCGGGAGTATGTGTCCCTTCCTATTAGGTTAGAGAACTTCTACATTAAACAGTCAATTCTGTTCCATCTTTTGGCAATGATATTAATACATTTCCTTCTGGTGGTAGCTACACTGCAGCCTCTCCCCCTGTGATCAGCAAGGGACAATGTGAAGACAAAGGTTACGACCATGCCACGCATAATGACAGCAGGATCAAATACAATCAGGCTCAGCCACTCCAAGCACTCCATGCTATGAAAGTGCAGTATTTTGGAGACAGTCTCAAAGAAAGGATTTTGAACATGCTACTAAATTTTAAGCACATTATTTATATCTCGTTTTCGATGATTCAGTAACATTACCCAAACAGGTGCTTCATTAGCCAGTGGAGTAAATGCAATATCCTAAGCATTCTGCCACTGTCTGACTGAATGAGTTTTGGAACAAACAAAATGCTGAGTTAGATTTAAAAAAAAGAAAAAGAAATAGGAATTACACATATTTATTCAAGAATTTAATCTGCAGATTGAGCCTCATACATAGAAATCCCCCTTATTTTGCAGCATATTGAAGCTTTAGCTGCAGTTTAAAGCATGTTGGCACATAAAGGAAAAAGTTAATTTCTTTTCCATTAGGCATTACTACTTAATCTCATAAAGGGAAAAACGCAAAATTCATTCAATTTCTTCTCAGGAAATCTGACAAAACAGTATATTGTTTCTGGCTGGCAGCCACTGTACTATCAGAGAGTTTCTTAAAGATGCAACACTGCATTCTACCAGGTTTGAAAAAACACTGGAAGCATAAAACAAATAGAAATGACCATTAGCTAAATTCACTCCAAAAACAAACAGCAAGAAAGCCAAGAGGTCTTTAAGGAAGAGAGAGGGTCCTTGCAGAGGCTGGCAAATGCTCCAAGCCAAACTAAATCCACAGTGCTAACAAAGCACGGCTTTGCTCTGGCATCACCAGAAGGCTGTTTTTATAAAGACAGATGGACAGAAGGGAGGCTTTTCAACTACAATCCTGTCAAGTTAAACTACTACCAAGCAGAAGTTTAAAAGTGGTTTCCAGTCAACCAAATGAGCTCCATGGAATCTCAGAGCCCATTTTAAGGTGCTATAAGTAAGGACAGAAAGATAGATACACCCATGCAGACTAACATCTAACATCCACCGTGGTAGCTCCAGCTGACACAAAAGTAACCACCACATTTTTGGAAATCTAGAGCCTGAACAGCAGACTTGATTGAAAGGCATCATTGGGATTGTTGCTTTCATATGCTAATAATGACATCATGCCTTATGGCCTGATGCTGCAACCATACATTATCATCTCATAAAGACATTTTTTCCAAAGAAGTTGAAGATGTGAGCAAACAGCTCACCTGCATATAGGAAGAAGGTTTTTTAAATTCGTCCATGACACAGATTTCTTTCTGTACCTTAGAACTGTAAATAACTACTACTGAAATATTTATAGAGGTTTGACTTTTTTTTTTAAAGTAAGAAAATAATAAAAAAGTGTTAGGGCATAAAAAAAAACCTACAAAAGAAATTTTGGAGCATACAGGAAGCAGCCCTGGATATCAACAAAGTGAAGCAAGGTAAGGCCCGTGATGATATTTCAGGTACAGGAGCAATTCAGGGCCAAATCTCTTGCAAATATTCTAGCACAATGTAGTGTAGTGCAAAGACTGTCACACAGCACCCCAGAAAAGGGAGGAGATAAAAAAACGTTATAAATACTCTCTCCATGTTCCTGACATATATCCAAGAACAAAATAAGCGATAATAAATTATGTAACTCTATTACTGACTACATATACCACACTCTCTTTTATTGTGGCATCATACAGGCCAAAAGAGAATTTTATTTTTCTCAAATACCCTGGTTTGTACTGATGTGCTCTGAAAAGCTTAAAGAGAAAAAAACAAAAACATACTAAGAAAGGAACAAGATCTCCACATCAACAAACAATCCACAGAACAGTGAGGACACGAATATAAACCTATTTTTCCCACACACATAATGTCATTGTTCTATATTCCGTACATACAGCAATAGAAACACACATTAAGACCCTCAGTTTTGAAAACAACACGCTTGAAAACTGCGGTGATCTTTCTTCCCCACCACGGACAGTGCTACAGAGAATCTGGAGAACAGCCTTATACATAAATAAATAAATACACTAAACGGCGAAGGGGGACAGCCCAGAGGAAATAAACGCAGCTGAACACAAAGTGCTGAACGCCTTCCCCGGGCAGGAAACCAGTTATAATTTAATGGCCAAAGCCGATTTAAATGAAGCCGAGCGGAACCCTGCGGGGCTCCGCGGCAGCGCGGCGCCCCAGCCTCCCGCATGACGGGGCCGCGGCGGCGGGCGCTGGGCGAGGAGCGGAGTCCCGGGGGTGCCGCGCCGGGGGTGCCGCACCTGCCGCGGCCCGCGGAGAGCCCCGCGCCGGCCCCGCCGCGTCCCCGGCCCCGGCCCGGCCCCCGCGGGCACCGGCGCCCACTCACCTGGCCGAGGCGCGCACTGCGGCTCCGCGCCCGCGGCGGGCTCCGGGCGAGGGCGGCTCCCGCTGCCGCTGCGGAGCCGGGCGGCGGCCGGAGTCACCCCGTCCTTGCGGCACGCGGCTCCCGCCGGCGGCGGCGGCCCCTCCGCGCCCACGGCGGGGCCAGCGCCTCCCGCGCAGGGGCGCCCGCGCCGCCCTCCGCCCCCGCGCCGTCTCAGCGGCGGGGCCGCGCCCCCCGCCCCTCCGCCAGCCCCCGCCTCCGCTCCGGCATCTTCCCCGCGATCGGGCAGGGCCGTGGGTGGGGGCGGCCGGGCCGGGGCCGGGGCCGAGGCCGCAGCCCCGCGGGCCTGGGCGGCGCCGGGGGCGGGCAGCCGGTAACAAAGCCGCCCGCAAGGCTGGGGATGCGGGGATGCCGCCCAGGCCCCGGTGCAGCACCCAGCGCGGAACCCCGGCCCAGAGCCCGATCCGCACCCCCAGGAGCGAGCAAATGGGGCGGGCGGGTGAGCAGCGAGCCCCGTGCGGAGCTGGGGAAAGGCTCCTGCGGCTGCTACATTGTTACCGCTATCGACGAGCCAGCGCCACTGAGGTGGTGCTGTGAAACGCCGGGGTTTTTTTAAGTCACACTCAGTTATCTGCACTGCCGGCTATCGGTGTCATCAGCCGTGAGTATGAGCCAGCCTTCACCGGCCCCTCGGTGCCAATTACCCGTCTGTTTCAAAGCAGTGGAGTGCCGACAGCTCTACACTCCCGACTTTTTCCGCAATTTCACTTCTGCTTTGTCCATCGCAATGAATTCAGGATTATTTTCATAGGAAAATGTGCTTACAGAAAAACCCACAAATGAAACAAAACCTTAAAATACATTAATATGTACAAAACACAGTAATCTAGAGGAAGAGAGATGTGAAACACTGCAGAATCACAGCCCAACAAAAACACGGTAATATCGGGAGCAGGAAAAAATGGACATATTCTTACCTATCAAGGTTATGATTATTATTATCAGACAACACCTCATGCTTTGTTTTCTAAATCATAATAAGATAAAATCTTCCCTCAAGCAAGGAGCACATCAGTCATTACTCCTTTGTATTCCACATCTGTTTTCATATATATATATATATATTAAAAATATATATATGGGAAACTACATGGGTTTCTGTAGACATGGTTTCTTCAGAATAACCAAATGGCAACTATGTTAAATTAATGCATGTCAAAATAAAAGGTAAATACAGTGCATTCTCAAAGCCCTGGGCTCCAAATCCTTTCTGTAGTGAAGCCTATGGCACTGTGGGCTTGGGCTTCAATAGAAGGAGTGAATTCGCTCTGCAGCCCTTCTGTACTGGAGGAGCTGCTCCAGATAGGAGTGTACGCAGCTGTATTCCAAAGTAGGTCAACTATAAAAGTCACTGACACTCTTCCACCTACCTGAAGCTTTAAAACTTTGGTTTGTTTCTTTTCTGTGACTTGCACACCTTTTGGCACTCTGGTCCAAAGTACTTTAAAAAAGCTTAAAGTGCAAATGGTCAGTGTGCAAATGATTGGTTTTATACAAATTTTCCTTCATTCCTTATACTGAGGAATGTACTACTGTGATGTGCAATTTTAATAGAAGATTGGATTTACATTAAAGGATCAGATTTGAATGATCATATATAGGTTAGTGTTTATTTGGACACTGTAGACACATCACTCTTTTCAGCAGTACCTTGGCTTAGCTCCAGTAACGTAACACTTATTTTACTTTCTGAAACTAGATGAAAATAGAAAAAAAAATATGTGCAGTGCCAAGAGTTTCATAACATTTATGATTGTTTGTGCTTTGTTTTTGGTTATCATGACATTTTTTTGATGTTAAGATGAGAAACCCAGAAGATGAAAACCTTTAGCTAATGAATTATTCTCAGTGGATTTGCAAGCTGTTAAAGCCCTCTGACTGTATGACACAAGTGAAGACTTCCCATAAGTTAAGCCTTTTCATCTGTCAAATTAAAAAGTACAGAAATCCAATGCATTGGATTTTCGGGTTTCTCTCCCTCAAATGAATACTGGAAATGTTCTTGTCCACTAAGCAAAAACATTAATTCATATGAATCCTCTTGACTTCCCCCAAACACAAATGGCTGGGATCACAATAGTAAAATCTAATGTACTTGTAGAAATTCAGCACTACTGCTTTCCTATGGTTATAACATGTTGATTTCTATGCATGCTTTCCTGACATATTCACATTATATGTGATGCTACATCCAGTCCTTTATTAACAGTTCTCATGTCTTTGGGGTGAGTTAAGATTCTGTCCTGTTTTCCTCAGATGTAACTCTGGCTGCACCTGAATAGAGCAGGATGCACACTAGAAAATAAACATATTCCACAGAAAATTGCTACTTCAGTCTTCATGGGGGCTCACACACTGTGCAAGCAAGAGGATAACTTTTCAGAGCCGTGCACTGAGGCAAATGGGCAGTTTACCTTCAACAGACTCAAAACCACAGGAAACCAGCCTGCTTTTCTGGAGCAGATGTCTTTCCTCCTATTTCCAACAACTATTGCTCTCACCCAGCCCTCCTTGATCCTTCTTATCCCTCCTTTGCCAAAAAGTTCATGTGAAAAAACAGAAACTCCCACTGCCTTCTCTAACATTCTGTAACAGAGATGGCCAGTGCACAACACATGGCAATTCCTTTCCAGACTGACAAATGCCTTTTCAAAGTTAAGCTACAATACATTTGAGGCAAAGCTACTATTGGGTAAAAGTTGGAAAAATTATAATTGCTCTCACCTGGAGATGAGGACAAAAATAGCTGAAGTAGTACTAGAATGTGAAAGCTTCCAAAAAATGTTTTGTTATGTCCTCGGTAAAAGTTTCACTGAAGAAAAAACAATTTTCAGTCAGCCTCAAAAATTATTTAGTAATCAAAATGCAAAATCCTATTGACTGTAGAAACCTTTTACTCTAATGATAAATTAGACATCCAAAATTTCTAATGTCCTTAATATCCTGACAAGAAGCTATGACATATTGACAAAAGGATGCACACCTTGCAACATTTTCAGCTGCTCTAACCTTAGACATTGGTAACTTAACAAAAGAGGACATATAATTAATGTAATTCATAAGAAATTAATATTAAAATGAAATTTTGCTTAGCACTATTAATTACTTTCACACAAATACTAAGGAGACAAGTACAAAAAAGCAAAATATAACCTTTTGGCAAACCATGTACAAAGAAAATAAAATTATATATCAGTATTTCCCATCTGCCTTCTTTTTCATTTCATTATCATTTAGAAGAAACAAAAAGGACTTGATGAATCATTACTGAAGGTCACCATTTACCACCATGGGATCAGCAGCAAGCTATGAAAAACACACCCTTTGAAGGGATAACTTTGCCTATACCACAGCAAGAAGTGATAAAAGACAAAGAACACTCTTCTGTATTACACAAAGATATTTTCTCAGCTAATCAGCTCTTTACAAGGCAACGGGCCAAGCTGAATGTCCAAAATATAAGCTTCTTTGCCATGGCTATTAAAAAGCAAAACATGAAAAGGCTTAAAGGATCAACCAGAAAAACATTTGGGTGAGATGAAAATGTAGTCTTTCACAAGATTTCTGGACAGATTACTGTTCAGCAGGTGAAAGTATTAATTGAAAGAATCAGCCTAGGTGCCAAAATCTGCAGGACATATTCCCTGACCTGTCCCACCTCTTTTGTGCTGCACAAAAGATTTAATGAGAGTGAAAACCATCTGCAGCTCCCCAGCAGGTTTTCTGTAATATAAAAGAGTCCCTGAGTGACTGTGGGGTTGTCCAGCCCCTGGGAGGCCACACTCCCCTACAATCTGAGCAGAGATAGGGGAGAGCCCTGTGAGGGAAAGCACTGCTGGGGTTTGCTCCTGCCACCTGCAGCTGGTCCATGAGCCCTCAAGAGCTGTTGCCATCTGGTACTATCAGTGCCAGGGCAGGCATTCATCCAGCCAGGGACTCAAGGGGCTCCACAGGAGCTCTCCACTCCTCTGGAATACAGGGAGGGAACCCACTGCACCAGGACACCTGGGCTAATCTGGTTAGAGCTCAAATCTGCAGTCCCCAGTCCAGCAAAACCCCCATGGGTATCTCTGAGCACTTACCTGAGTTGGTCTTCTGGCCTTGGACTGAGAAAAATATTAATAGAGACAGGAAAAAAGCACATGGCTGACTTTTGATTTAGAAACATCTAAACCTTTCATGAAAAGTATATTAATTGCCAATGTTAAAGCAATACCCTACCAATAGCAATTTATTAAATTATTGAAATAGTTCTTGAGTACAGAAATGAAATCTGGTGCAGTTCCTAATGCTTCCAAATAGTTACTGAAATGTGCATAAAGATCACTGAATTGGAGTTGAAATCATGATGATAAAAGCAATTGTCAGTTTCTGTTGGCACTTGCAGAGATTTAATTTTAGAACTGTACCCTCAGGCAAGTAATATAGCATTAGACCCATTGCATCAAAAAATAATACTGAAATGTCACTTGTAAAACACACTTTCATGATCTTGCTATTTGACTTATAAATGTGTCAGTCAGACATGCAGAGAAAGCCTCTAGTGAGGTAATATCAATGGATCATGCTTTTGTAAAATCAGAAATGTTCCATAACTGAAGAAAATGACTGCATTGTTTCTTTACAATATTCTTGCTGAAGCAAGTAAATAGAGTCTGTGGGGAAACAGTCCAACATCATGAGAGAAATTACATAAAGACTGTGAAGGCATCAAGACATTAGTGAGGCTGAAAAGAGAATCACAAATCTGTATCAGAACCCCAGAGAATTTAAAGATCTGCACTGAGAGTAATGGAACAATCCTTGGTTTTACCCAGTGGAGGGAGAGCAGAAAAGGCTCAAGCAGGTGGTGCAGAGCTGCCACATCATTGATATCACTAAGACTCAAATCTCAGAATATTTATCTGGTGCCCCTCTTTGTGTACACTTACACCTCTAGACAATGGTTATTTGAATTACACATTTAGTCAATAATTTGACTAAAATCTTGAAATTATCTCTTTAGGAATCTCAGTGCTTACCACACCAGAAACACTTACATGTAAACACACTCAGTAAGGAAATACAGCAGATAGGTGAGCAAGCTACCCTGGCAATGAATTCTCTTTAAATGATTGGAAGGAAGCAGTAACATATTTGGCAACTAAGCAGCAGGTTACCCTAGTGACATTAATTCCTTCTGCATCCCACATAGGATTGAATGTGGAATTAGCAGAGCTTGAAAATGCCCCTGCAGCTCAGGCAGAAATAATTTACTTCTCACTGTAAATTGAGGCTTCTCTTCAATTTACGCTTGAGCTTCAATGGCCTTTATCAGACAGGGTAGCATGAATATACATTTCACTAACAGCCGTGATCAGCAATGGAAACTCAACTTATCATGGACTGAGAGAACTATCAAACGCTTGAGCCACATTCATCCTGCCACAGAACAAATAAACATTAATGCCAGAAAAATAAAGCCACTCTGAAAGCCTGAGGAATCAACAAAGAAGCTTTTTGCCTGTGCCTAATCCAGCTAAACCTTCTTACAGTCCCATTCAAAACAGACACTTGACATGATTTCCATCCACAATAGCTTTCTTACACATTCTATCCTTTTCCATTTATGAAAAGACTATAAGTTTATATTTAAGAATCCACAGAGTCATCTAAAGCACAGATGCTGAAACTATTATTTTGGCTAAGAGTTCAGTTCAGAATGGTGAAAATTAATAGGGCTTTACCTTCCCAAACACTTTTGTCGTATCAAGAGAGAGAAGACATTTATTCAGTGGATGTAAAATATACAAATGATGGTGCCTTTAAAGCCAGCATTCAGCCAGATCTCTGTGTAGAAGTGTCACCATACCATATCCAGCACAATTACAAAAATAACCACCAAATCCTAATAGCCACAAATATAATCTCACTCCCTGCTCAGGCTCAAAGTGAAAGGATGAGCTTGATTTTTATATTTTTACCTAGTTCTTACTGCAAGGTGTTATACAACTTCAGTGTTAGTTTCCACCAGGCATTTTTTCCTTGGTATCACATGGAAAAAAACAGCAGTGGTAAACTATCAGTTTGCAATAATGGAAGCATTAATTCCACAAGAATATATATGTAAGTTATTGTATTTATTTAATGAAGTGTAAGCTACCTGACCACTTGAAATGTGAACAATATCTAAAAATAAAGACTCCAAACTGAAGCCACAATGGCACACATTACCATGCCACAAAATATGAGGCAGGGGGCTGGAACTGGATGATCTCTAAAGTTCTTTCCAACCCAGGCCATTCTAGATCTTAGACTTTGCTTTAGATTAAGCATGTGCCTAAATTCAAATACAAACTTAACTCCTTAACTGAAAAGGGACAAATTTGGATGTGCACCTCAAGTTAAGCCAAACATCAACAAGTAAAACCATTGCATGAAATCACATTCAAATTCACAAATTGCTCAAGAGAAGAGTATGATGACAGAGAAGAATTGACTGTAGCAAAGAAGATTAGAAGAAGTAACAATACTTAATTCTTCACACTGTAAAAGAACAACAAACAAGTATTTAGGTTCACAGAGTAAATAAAACAGGGTATAAGAAATGAGGCCCAAATAAGAAGCCCAGAGTGATGAACAGCACAGGCTGAGCTTTCTACCCCAATCTCTGTCTGGCTGTGTTAGCTGTAGAAAAGAGAAGGGGTGTACACTGCTCAATACTGCTGAATGTCAACTCCTGTTCATATCATCTCCATACTGGAAACTAAATATGGAGTCCTGAAGATGCTTTGGAAGAGCAGAGCCAAGAACACAATCCTTGAAACATTACAAGCTCAAAGGACAGGAAAAAATAGGTAGAATAAGACTTGTCTGGAGTATGGCCGCAGAAGTTCTCTAAAAACTTTCGCAGGGAGAAAACAAATTTCTACATGCATTTACAGATTTAGATGCTCTGATCAGCAGATGACACACTGCTTAGGACATCTGGAGTGCAGCTGGAACACATCAGAGTCACTCTTATCCTGGCACAGTTGGATCAGGAATACCTGTCAGTTTTCAGCTAAGCTCACATCACTGTATTAGGCAACCATTTAAATTCCATGCATGGCTTTGGGCTGGTATATGATTTCAGAGCAGGAATCACATGGCAATCATTCCAGGAGGACAGAAACCACATAGAAGTGTTCCTCTCACTGAGGAATGTGGGTTTGTTTTTATAGCAACATTACTAAGTTGAGGTAGGCAGCACAAATGTTCTACAGTTGTGTCTTTGCCTACTTTGCTTTATATAAAAACCAAAATGTTTTCTGTCTTCCTTATTTTGTGGTACAATTCACAGAACAAAGAATTTTGCCATGTCAACACCCTGCTGCTGCTTTTGGTTGATAGATGTAAGCCTTAGTTTTGTGTTTTACTACAACAGTTGTTTTACAAGGCAACTTTTGAGACTTTGCTTATAGTCCATTTTACAAACTTTATTATAAAGACTGTGTATTATGAAACTTGGGTTTACATGTTGAAAAGCTGAAAGTATGGACATAACACTCCACCTGACAGATATCCAGATTTCCAGAGTGAGGGTTTGCCTGCAGACAGACTGACTGCATCACCACTTGCAGCCTATAGGAGCTGTTCTCCATTGCCTAATATCTTGTATGAAACACCAGCTCCCAGATTTAATGAAGTCTGAGTATGTGGCACAGATCATAAATACAGATTTTTAAAGCATGACTCCAGAGATTGCTTTCAGTATTCTATGAACAATTCTGCAGCTATGGAGTGCAGTCTATACATGCAAAATACACCTCGCTCTAAGAGCTCTGGTTCAGGAGACAAAGATGCCATTACTGAACAGCAGAGGCTGGAGATGATGTGAGTTGGACTAATGTGACCAGATTACTGCAAGGTGAGTACTCTGCAAGGTGGATATTTGCACCTGCATTTTACCAGTGAATAGGAAAAAATGCTCTAAATTCTGCAAAGTCTGTTCTAATTAGATTTGAATAGCACACTTAATTCTAAATTAACACATCTCAATGAGCATGAGTGGAATTAATTTCCTAGCAAAAAGCTGAATGTAGCAGGAAAAAAAAAAGGCAGTAAAGGTTACTTATCTTAGCCTTGTTGGCTAATTCAGGTACTCTACTATTATCAAAAGTGCCTGAATAACTTCAGTGGAGTTGTAGAATATCTTACTGCAAAAAAGCATAATCTCCACATAATATTCATATGAATAACAAATGCTATTTAGACATCAAGCTACTGCTTCCACACAAAGCTGTAACATCACTTCCCCAAAAGCGGATATGACATAATGAGAAAAACAAAATACTCCAGATAATGTAACTATTTAAAAACCATCATGATTACAACTTGATGTATTTTGGAGAACACCATTACTGTGCATTTGTTAAACCTCTTAATTTGCCTCAAAGTGTACCTGATTTGGAGAAGCTTGCTGAAACTTATATTTATTTAATGTATTAGGGCTGTTTTTTTCTGAGAAGTGCCAGGTTGACACATGAATAGAAAGTGGCAGAAAAAGAAATACTGTTTCTCCCACAGCAAGCACACTAATGTAAAGCTTAAAAATTAAGCAGCAGCAGCACATTTTTCCTCAGACCTTTGAGCTGGACCATATGGTTGACGCTCAATTAAGCAAAGATTTATCAGTCTTCAATTGGAATGAGTCCAGAACTCACTATTTTCTCAAATCTTTGAACCAGAGGACTAGAACTGAACAATTTTATTGACTCACACACGATACCCCACACTTTTAAATCTTTGAATTAAATTAGGAAAATGTAATGTATTTTTGGCAGGGGTATGCATTTCTAGATTTTAGAATTATAATGTAGCGGTTCTATAAAAGCTACAAAATGGCAGTTTGATGTTACAGCTTTAGCCAAGTCACATCTCACTACCGTCAAAAAGGTGAGGTCTCAACTCTTACGAATTCTCTTCAAGCAGTCCCATCTCTTACTTTACATCTGCTTTAGCAGCCACCAAACTGCATGGCAAAGAATGTCCTATTCACTGAAATGGCAGAATACCCACACAGTAAAAGTGTGTGTGGTTTCTTGCCAAGTTAGCAAATGGAATGGGTTCACTGTGCATTCCAAGTGGCACAGGATCCCATGTGACAGACAGGTGATCCCATGTTTGGGAACAGACAGCAAAGAAAAAAGTATGAAAATGTCTGTTTGAGAGCACAATGCTGTTATTTTGACTTCAAATCTAAATATTAAAAATCTGCTCTCTGGACACTTGGCTTCTGCTTTCAGCTTTCTGCTTTGTAAGTACATTTTCATTGCACCCAAGTGCAGCACTAAATTTCTGAACAATAGACAAGTCCATGACTTCAAATCTAAATGTGTTAAGAATGGATTGAGAAATAAGAACTTTCAAATGAACCCAGTCAGAATTTTATCTAAGTGAGTATCGGAAAGAATATTAAGATCTGGAACATAAAATGGCACAGCTGCATAGAAAAAGATGTAATTTTTTCATTCAAGATGTATATTTCATTCATTTGATAATGAATGAATGAAAATGAGTGTAAAAAACAGATACAATATTAGACAGAATTAGGTCATTATTTTTTTCCCATCAGATTATTAGAGGCCATAGAAATGTCACAAGAAAGTTGTTTACAGTAAAAATCCCAACTCAAAATTTGGCAATAATGAAGTCAGTCAAACATAAAGCTGTTACGATGAATTATAAAAGCTTAATTTTAAATTCCATGTGAGACTCTGTGGTTAAATTCTGATTTTATAGACAGATGGTAGGGTTTTTTCTTTGCTTGTTTATAATAAATGTACTTGAGTGCATCTATTCAATTCACTGATAAAAGAGGTGCAAATATAATTTGCAGTATTCTAAACCACAAGGCTTAATTCCTTTGCAATTGCCATTTCAAATGTAGCAGCCGATTCCACTGTCACTACAAAGGGATTAACCTTTCTCTGGTGATTTTTTTATGATGGGGGAAAAATATTATTGAAGGGTTCAATCAGTTTTGAAGGTTTTTGTTTATTTGTTTTTCCTTTTTGTAAGTGTGACCTCATCATTGCAATTTTTCATAAAGGTTGGAGTATTCTGCTGTAATAATGCTATAAGACAATTCTGTAGTCCTGCTTTTTGTGGAATGGTTTAGATTGGAAGGGACATTAAAGATCATCTTGTTCCAACACCCTGCCATGGGCAGGGACACCTTTCACTAGACCAGGGTGCTCAGAGCCTCATTCAGCCTGGCCTTGAACATTTCCAGGGATGGGACAGCCACAGCTTCTCTGGGCAATGCGTTCCAGGGCCTCACCACCCTCACAGGAAAGATCCTTCCCCTAATATCTAATCTAAACCTACACTCTATCAGTTTGAAGCTATTCCCCCTTGTCCTGTCCTTTACATGCTCTTGTAAAATCTTTCTCCATGTTTCTTGTAGGCTCCCTTCAGGTATGGGGAGGCTGTAATTAAGTCAACCCTGAAACCACATGGAATAGTAAATAACTTCTAATATGGTGAGTATAAAGGTGGAATGAAGAGCATTATTAAAACTACCTTCCACTGTAAATTACTAGCAGCACTATAGAAAAAAAGTATATTTACAGGTGTTCACAAAGAACCGTATTGGTGCATTGCAAATCATGGCTGTTCTGTTTTCATCATTTTTCCTATGTGCCCCGCCAAACCCTTTGATCAGGGAAGATGCTCTTCCTTGATTAGACAGATTAATGCAAACTTTATTACCTTAACAGAGGGACTCTGTTATGAAATAAAACTTGCCTGTGCTCTGGCATTGAGGGTTTTTGCCATAATTATTTTACACATAGAGTATAGGTCAATAAAGAAGCTTCAATTACCTGGGCAAAACACTGCCTTTCTACACTAGTAAGGCTGTAGGAGACGGACAGGATCCCTAGCTATGTGCCTGTCCAGGGGCAAATGAAGAGATAACTGATTTATCTGGACTTACTCACAAAGCAGCACCTTAGCTGGTACCCAAAATTTCAGCTATCAGATTCTCAGCCAGAACACTCTGTTCTTTCTTCAGTCTGTTTGTACTGTGTATTTTCAGATCTTCCATTTTTGTTGTTGTTGTTTGGAAAGTATTGGAAGGAATAGAGAGAGTTCATCTAGAACATTTTTTCCAAACCCTTTTTAGTATCCAAGGACCAGATAGTGCTTCAGGAAAAAAAATCTGTGGAAAATGTACTCTTTTTCTTGGTAGGAAGGCATGTGATAAATATTTAGCATTTAGGCAACCAAAGTTTATGAATTTAGATGTTACCATATGTATCATTTTAATTTTAAATACCTATGAAAAATATCATAAGAATATGGCCTAATTTCTGACTTAGCCTGTCAAAAGTCAATGGCATAAAGCTTCTAACTCACATGAAAATCTATGATGTTTGTGATGGGGACACCATCTCTTCTTTAGGATGTTCCCATGGTCTGTGGGCTTTTGATTTACTCATATCAATCTAGTCCATCCTTCTGCCCTACAGCAGAATGAATTATGGCAGAATCATTTCCGAGACATTTTACACAGGACATCAGAGCACATGGTCAGAACTCTGGCTACAAATTCTAGAAAGAAAAGTGATTACCTTGAAAATGCAGATTGTAGCACATTATACATCTTTGGTGTACATAGTTATGAATTCTGATCACAAAATATTATGGACAAAAATCTGTCCTTATAAGCTCAGCCAGTAAATACTACAGACTTCAGCAAGAGTCAATGTTTTATTCTGCCTAATTTTCCTCTGATTCGGTAACTTTGACCATACAGGTAAGAATCTGTGCTCATTGTGTCCTGCACCTTACCAGTTACTAAAAGATATCCCAAAACTCTGATAGATTTTTAATGGTCTGACACTGCCCTGTTGTGCATTCTGTCCATAACCACACCAACCTAAGTGTCAGGAAAAGCCCCTTACAAAGACCCCAGTGCTGCTGTACATATCTGTCTTTTTAAAAAAAGTCAGGAGAAAAACATCAAACTCCATGTGATGTCAGCAGGCTGACAAAGGTAAATGTTAGCAGAAGGGTTTTAATGTTCTCTCTAAATAAGCACTGTTTATTCATCAATACTCTTTGTTATGAGCTGGAACCAGGATATTGTCTGCAGATTGACGTAGAGAGTTAAGAACATAAAATCTGTCAGCACATAAGGAAACAAGGTCAGGAGAGAGAAATAGTGTTTTTTATAAAGTAGTATTTAGGGCAACTGCATTTTAACATAATTAAGTAATGCACCATAATTAAGTAATGCACCATTACAAACAAAGCAAACGCTGCATTGTTTGTAAATGCAGTTAAGCCTTTTAGTCAGAACATCACCTTTTCAACAAAAAAGCCTTGTTCAATAAAAATGACAGCCAATAGATAAAAATAAAATCATTAATAACAGAGTATTGCTTAGAAAGATTGACCTTATGATGTCCAAAATGATAAGCATTATTATTTGTATTATATATGTTTTGCTGAATGTTTAAGTTTTGAATATAAATCAAGCTCAGCTACTCAGTGTAGCTCAACATGTTAGCTACATTATTACCTGTTACTGCTGGAAATTGTTTAAAGAGACCAGACTGGATTCTCTGTATGGAACTGGTATTTTGCACTGCACTCCTGTGTGCTCCACTAGACCCCAGTGTAAAATGGATGCTAACAATTGAGGCCAGGCTCCTCCTGGTATTCCCTGCTGCTGGCATAAATCCAGGCTCAAATCCCCAGTCCCGTGGCTCAGTCCCCACAGGTCCACCATAATTTGAAGTAGATAAATGACACATTCCCTCCCACAAACAAAATAATTCTGTACAAAGTGGAGCCAAGAATCTGAGGTGGAAAAAGGCAAACTGTAATCTCCTTTTATGCACACATCTGGTTTTACAGCACATCAGTCTGCAACTCCCAGGACAGGAGCCACACTCACCAAAGCCCTGCAGCAGTCCCTGGTTATTCACACAAAAACAGCACAGCACTTCAAAGAGTGCAAAATGCAGGTTTAGTATACAATAAGGCAAAATCCCTCCCAAAAATACGGGCTGGCTTTTGATTATATGCAAAAAGAAAATGTTCCTCTGCATAAACAAAGGGCTGCATAAACAAAGCCTGAACTCAAATATAAAATGTTAATTAAAATTTAATGTATCCTGCGTGATGCCTTTGTTTGTTGTGCATGCCTGGTTTAAATCTGAGGCTGGTTATCTCACTGACTAATGGGGCTCTCCTGCTTTGCCAGTCTCTTGTTCTGAAGGAGAAGTCATTCTGCCAGTAAGCACAGCAGTCATTTACCTCGGCTATCACGTCAGTGTCCTACCCTTAGAGACTCTTCCCTTCAGAAATAGGCCAGCAGATACATTAAGCTTATGTGTCACTGGCATTAGGGCAAGAGGCAAACCCTTACTCAAAATGTAATTCTGTTTATGAAAAACATGTCGATACAATTTACAGCTTTCGATTTTTTAAATTTAAAAATAGGAAAAATATTACTAGGAACGTTGTTATTGGTTTAACTGGAACTTGTGGTATTACTCTGACTGGAGATTTTCAGAGCAGACAGGATAAGTAAAAATCACACAGGGTTCTGAAGAGAAAATTTGCATCTGATACAATAAAAAAAAAAGCATTGTGGAGGAATGGGATAAACTAATTGAAGCAATGCTCAGAGAAAGAGTTACAGCAGTGACAGGGTAGTTGAGGCTCTGACTCCTACAAAGCACCTCCCTTTGCAGAATGCTGACCTGGATGGACAAACTGATCCCATTTAGCAGATGTCATTTATCCCACCTCTCAATTCAAACTTGCAAATTTCACCTACTGCTGCAGCATTCTTTCATGCCACCCAAGGAATCAAAAAAGGGATATTTGTAATGGAGTTTGCTCTCTGATTTACCTTCATACCGGAGTGTTCTGCATAAGCAAGGAACCGAGTGA
The DNA here is from genome assembly GCF_027579445.1 of Ammospiza nelsoni. Lineage (NCBI taxonomy): Eukaryota > Metazoa > Chordata > Aves > Passeriformes > Passerellidae > Ammospiza > Ammospiza nelsoni. The sequence continues at coordinate 11,939,554 of NC_080639.1, forward strand.
GATGAAAAGGATTCTCAAGACAAGCACTGCCACAGTGCTGGCAGCTCAGGCTCCACCTTGAACAAAGACTTCAGTTCTACCTCAAAACAGTAGAAGAAACTCAAAGAAGATCAATGCAAGGAAAGCATTTTACCTATGCTGGAATAAAGCTTTGTTAATGAATGACAGTTGCAGCACTTAATTATCTCCAAACACAGGGCAAATCTAAGCAGAAATTAAAAGACATTACCAGAATAGCAAAAAAAGCTATAGCTAAAAGAAATGCCATTGCAAACCTTATATGAATTTTCTGATTTTGACATATAATTTACATGAAAGATTTACTTTGCTATGTGAGCTGCTGCACACATCACACAAGGCACAGGTGTAAGCAACAAAAGCAGACTTCTGTTCTTAACTACAAATGAAAACATTCTTCCATCCCATTTTATCTTGCAACTTTGTACATTATTCCACCAGGAATAAATGTTAGTTGGCAGAGTATAGAGGAAATGTAGGAAAAAAAGGAATGAAAGGAAAAAAAGTAGATGAGCTGTCATTATAATGCACCTGCCCACCCCATCTCCTGTTGCCATATAAACAACATTAAAAATGAAAGAAAATACTATTCTTAGATTATTTTGACTACTTCTGTGAAACTGTTGGACAGGATATTTGTAGCAGACAAGAACATCTAATTTTTTAACTTCAACTTTCAACACTCATTCCTTTGATCACAGTCATCCTAAAATTTTCCCATGGGAAACATGCTACAGACATTTTGATCTACATGTTTACCCCTACTTTTTTATACAAAGTAATTCTTATCAGACTATACACCAACTTCTGAAAGTAAAATAACAAATGGGAACAAAAAGCTCAAATCAAGCAGTTCTCCTAATGCACACTAAAGTAAGAATAGTATTTGATCTGTTTGTTTCAAAATTTATCAGGTGCTGTCAGAATTAGCCATCTTTCTTTCAAATAGTGCTACCCTACCCCAGCTCATGAAAGGATCTCTGAAATACAATTTCCATTTGACCCACATATCAGTTGCTCTTTTATGTTCTCACCTCCTATACACACACTATTGTAGTGCATAAACCAGGTACCCCCACATGGTCATTATATCAAAATCTTCCCATTAATGACAAGCCTAATACAGCACCAACAGTTATTGAGAAACCGTACAATAAAAACAATGCTATTTATCCATCCCTTCTTTAGGTGAGAAACTTAAGAGTTACTTAATTTATCACTTTAATCTCCTTTCTCCCAAGTGATTTTTATATTCCCTCACATCCTACATTTCTTCACAAGCCTCCTAGCAACATCCCCCAGGCAAAGGCTTTCTGGAGCAAATTCTCAAGTGGAGCAATGACATCCTTATGTCAGCTGAGGATCTTTTTATTACATACACAGCACTGATCAAATGCACTGCTGCCCTGTCTGCAGAGTCACCCTCTGCTCAGAAAAGCTCCAACTCCTCCTCCAAAATAAACATTCATGCCAAAAGATCCTTAAATCAAAATAATTATATTCATCAGTAAAGTGCAAAAATTTCAGCATTAATGGAGAGCCACCAGCTGCAGTTGCACAAGTTATAAAATGCACCATCACCATATTTAGAGGTCCTAATAAATATCTTTCCTCTCTGCTGCCATCTACAGACAGACTTCAAGGTTTTTTTAGAAGAAAAAAACAAGGTTTTTTTAGAAATGTTTATCTACTTTTCCATTCCAGATAAAAATAAGAGCATCTTAGCATGCCCTACAAAACAGTCCACCCCAAACATATATGATATCAATAGTATTACCTCAACATATTAGAAGCTTCAGGAAAAGCTAAGCCCATGTGATGGGTCCCTGAATGGTCCTTTGATGGTGTTCACACTGCATGCTGCTCCTGAGGAAAATCCTCAGCTGGGAATCAGTGGCTCGTGGTCCCTGTCCAATGCATGGGAGAAGTTGAGTCACACAGAGATGTCCCTCAGAAGCCACATGAGCTGCCAAAAGTGAAAAGGAGATTCTAAATCTCTATGATAGACAGCTTAAATACCTTTACTTGAGTCCCCAGAACATCTAATGCTTAACGGTTGTTGCATTACTACTTACTACCTACTTCAGACAGAAGGCCTCCTAGTTCCACAGCCTTACATTTTAACCAGAAGGCTACAAAATCAGTTTCCCTCTCTGCATAAAACAAATTCAGTACAAGAAGGGGCACCATTTTAAAAGCCCCACACCTCAGATGCACAGTGGAGACACTGTAATGCAGTACAATTGCTGATCTATGTATCTGTATTAAATGACTGCAAGCTGTATGGTTACAAATATAAAACACAAGGCTTGCTTAGGGCCCCAAGTGAACATAGAATGGGTTGGTTTGGAAGGAACATTAAACATCTGGTTCCAATCCCCTACCATGGGCAGGCACACCTCTCACTGGACCAGGTTGCTCAGAGCCCCGACCAGCCTGGCCTTGAACACTTCTAGGGATGGGGCATCCACAGCTCCTCTGGGCAACCTGTGCCAGAGCCTCATCCTTCATCTCAGTGAAGTTTTCTTCTTAGTATTTAATCTAAACTTACTGTGTTCCAGCTTCCACCCAATTCCTCTTGCATATCACTTGATGCACACTAAACTTATCACGTGTGAAAATAACCCTTAGCGTGAAGGCCAGCACGCTTCTGTGGCGCAGCTGCCGGGGGAGGTGCGAGCCTCCACACGCCACAAGCCGGAGTTAAAACCCCCTCCGTGCTCTGCTGTGAGTTAAACCCCTTCAGTGCTCTGCTGTGGAACGCTGCACTGCCAGCGCCATCTAAATCTAAGCACCAGACAGAGGCGAGGCTCATTCACACAGCCCTGCCGAGGGGCTCCGGGGGCCAGCCCAGGGCCCCCTCAGCAGCACCGGCGCGCCCCGGCCCCGCAGTGTGCGGCAGCCCCGGGGGGCTCCCTCATGAGCCGCCGCGGGCTGGGGGGCCCGGCCCCGAGAGGGGATGCAGCGGGCCGGGGATGAAAGAAAACATCGCCAGCCCCTCCAGGGAGGGGATTGTCGCACTCTGCTCTGTGCTGGTGTGGCCTCACTTTGACTCCTTGTCCGGTGTTGAGCGCCACAATATGAAAAAAGGCATTAAGCTGTTAGAGAGCATCCAAAGGAGCGGCATGAGGATGGCGAAGAGCCCTGAGGGGAAGCCGTGTGGGGAGCAGCTGAGGTCACTCGGTCTGTTCAGCCTGGAGGAGGCTGAGGGGAAACCCCATTGCTGTTAAAACTTCCTCATGAAGGGAAGAGGAGCGGCTGGCACTGATCTCTGCTCTGTGGTGACAGTGACAGCACCCAGGGGGATGGCCTGGAGCTGTATCAGGGAGGTTTAGGCTGGATGTTAGAGAAAGGTTCCTCACCCAGAGGGTGGCTGGGCACTGGAACAGGCTCCCCAGGGAAGTTGTCAAAGAACCAAGCCTGGCAGAGCTCAAGAACTCTGTGTTCCGGGGCACAGGGTGTGAATCTTGGAGTGTCCTGAGCAGGGCTAAGAGTTGGACTCTATGGCCCTGTGGGCCCCCTCCAACTGAGAACTCACATGCTGTGATTATGTGAGGGGAAAGCCAACAGGAGCCATGCTCTGTTGTGGCCACCATGAGCTATGCCTCAGTTGTCTCTGCTGCAGGTCCCTCAGGAGCGCACACTGAGTAGGTCAGTCTTTCTTCCATTTCAGCTTCAATCATTTCAGAGAGTCACAGCTGGAAGGGACTTCTGGAGATCACCTAGTCCAATCCCACCTCCACCCCTTCCCCATTCAAGGCAGGGTCACCTGGAGCAAGTTACAGGAGATTTCCACTCAGAGATCCCAGAAACACCTGCTACTCACCCAGCCATCAGCCCTGTGCAGGCCAGAGTAGCAGGCATGGGAGAAAATATGTGGTGGAAAGAACTCTGAAACACTGTGAACCACACATGTCAGTTAGAGAGTGTTCTGGCTACAGACAGCAACAGAACTGAATCCAAAGAGTGCAAGTAGTAAAAGAGGGGGTTTATCACTTCCCTCTTCATTTGCACTTGGCACTTCATTCCCATTTTTTACTTGTTCCCATTCCATTATTTCTTGCTAGTCTCACTCACCTAGATCAGGATACTTGACTGGTTCCAGAAAAGTTGAGTAAAAAGTGATACTGTGCTACCAATGTTTTTACAGTGCTGGATGCGATAGCCACTTTCACACACTGGAGATCCTAAGAAACACTTAACTGCTGATAGGGTCATAAAATCACACTGCTGAAACAAATTAGTTGAAACATCTTTTGAATGTGTGTCATTTGATAATCAAAGTTGCATTTCTACAGTCGTCACTCTGTAACATATTGATATATTTTTTCTACTTGACACAGAATTCTTTTGTCATCTTCCTTAAGATAAATATGAATCAATAGAGCATTCAAAACATTTAAAAAGTCACTTTTTTGTATTCTTTACTAAGTTATTTTAATTCTATCTCTGCCTTCTTATTCTTATACTTATTTTTTGTCAAAGGTTTCTTTCATCTCTCCATTTCTGTTGGCTGTGCTTCTAGGACAGTGGCCTTCTTGTGGCCATCTGGACAATTGTACTAATCTGAGCAGCTACTCCTAAAAATATGCGGTTTGAAGACATTCTGATTTTTAAAATCTGTTTTACTGTTTCATATAACTGAAAATTTATACCTGAAGCAATTTATATACTGAGAACTTTTGTTTTTTGGTTTCTTTTTGGTTTGTTTTCTGACAAGGTAGTGACTTCTGCTCCTTTTTCCCCAGTGTGCCCAGTAGCAGGTACAGCTGGTGCTGGCAGAGCTGTATGTCAGCAAGAATAAACTGACCTGTGACAAAGTATACCTCCCAGCCTCCTACTTTGCCCCTCAAAGGGAAAACTTTGCTTTTATTCATCTAAGATAAGGTTGTTTAACCTGAGCTCTTTAGTACCTCATCTGGAAGGAAGTGCTTATTTCTTTTCTCTACTTATTTGTGTAGTGACAAATGCACAGTCAGAGAGTTCTGTATCAAAATAATCTTCAGTGCTGCTCATACTGCCTCTGGGAGCCAAGATGCATCTCTAGGATTTGGGATAATTACTTTGCTTAATGTGTGAAAATAGCAGAATGGCTAACAGCCACCAGGGGGCATTAAAACAAAATAGATGAGTAAAAATTGGTTGAAAGATTGGAAACCTGTGAAACTCTATGTAATAGAATTTGCGACAGTGGTGAAAAGATTTCCACCTTTCTTCAAACAGCACAGAATGTGTAGGGATTATAAGAGAGCAAGAAAGCTGCATTTATGCAACAGTCCTGATGGTAGTGACAGTAGGAGGTGACCAAGGCATTGGACTTAGATTAAAACTAAATTTGTTGCTGGAGTGAATCTTGGAATTATTTCTATGAACGGATAAATTAGAAGTGACTCCTGCTTCTCCTGCTATGAGACTCAGAGAAAAGAAAACAGTGGCTCTGGGTAGAGACATTGTCACTTCCTTTCTGTGTTCCACTTCAAACAATGCTGGTTTGTTCCCGCACCAAAAGCAAGTGGAGATATTTTGTCGCCTCTCTTTTCTTTAAGACTGAAGTACAAAAGCTGGATTACAAGATATTAATTAAGCATATGCACCAAGTAACCCTTTCAATCTCAGCTATAATCCTCTGGTGAAGAGGAGGTGCACATGTGCCCTTTTCAACTAAGTGAAACTAAGTGGCATTTATCATATTTTAAAAGAAAAACATTTTTTTTCTATAAGTCAGTTCAATTTAGTGGGGTTTGTATAAAGAGCTTTTGTTAACCCCGGCCTATTGTTTTTACCAGGATCAAAATACCTCTGTTAGCCAACCAAACAGAAGTGTTGTGGCCAAGTAAATTGCCCCCCTGTGCTGCTGTTATGTCACTGTATGTGACACCATGCAAAACCACCCACCACACCCAGAATCATTTGTCCTTACATCGTTGTATCACAATATCCAAATTATTATAGCCTGCATGGATTACTGTAGTAGTTTGGAATGAACACCTAAGGGATTAGATGTTTCTAGAGTATGAACAAGCATGAAGTAAAATTTTTTAAAAAGTATTAAAGTGCCCCAGCCTCAGGCCTTACATGCTTCTTTATCAGTCCAAGTATTGTTCTATGATTAGAAAGAGATCCCAATAGCAAAGAGTATTTCTGTAGCACTTGTCAGGTAAAGTTAGTCTGCCTCATTTTCTCAGGAGTCTGAGGCACTCAGCATCTGGTTTCCCCCTTTCCTATGCCTCTGTATTTTATGCTGTGTTGGAGATCCATGTTGGTTTCACCACTCCTCTGAGAGAGGGGCCACTCTATTTCACAGCACAGCAAGAGAGCAGCACAGAGTCCCTACCCCTGTATACAGGAGAAAGATGTGAAGGGTGTGCTGTTCCTGCCCCTCACACGTGGGACACAGCACACCATCTCTGCTCTCTCTGCAGTAATAATGACACCACCTTGCCTAGTTCACAACTGGCCTGGAAGCAGCAACTCAACGATGGCTCTCATCTAAGTCTGACAGCCTGAAAAGTCCTGAAAACCTCGAGCCAAGAAGAGAGCAGCTCCAAAAAAAGAGGTAGAAAAAGCAAACAAATTCATTTCAAAGAAGGAAGCAAAGAAAAATTACCTGAATGGTATTTTGCAGGCTGTTATGAGACATAATTTCAGTTTTCTAGCCTTTCTTTTGTAGTTCTTTACACTCAGGGGTGGAGAGCAGACCTCTTCAAGTTTAGTTTGTTTCCTGTCTTTTTGCCAAAAGACATACTGGAGCAACAAGGAATATTACAGGTACAGGAGAACTTCAAGGGACAGTCGTGTACTTAGAAAAGGTGCTTTGTACACACTTCATGCTTGGTTGATGTTCATTAAGCAAACACTGATCTGAAAGCTAACAGCTAATCTATTTAGCTCTGCATTCAGCTCCATGTCAGTGGTTTAGCTTCCCTTGTCCATGCCCTCTACAGACACCCTTCCAAAAGCCATGCTTACCTTCTTTGGGTAGTTTCCTCAGCCTTCTCCATAGTTAGCTCTTGTACAGCCATGTAATTAACTTTTTAGAGATGTCAGTATTAAACTGCTAAAACTTCATCTCTTCTTCAGTAACAACAAAGATTTCCCAAAGAGTCATCAGCTTCATAAAACAGCACATCTTCTCTAGGAGGAAAAGTGAGGAGTCTCCCCTTCATACCTGCCTGGCCAGCCAGGGCAAGGACCAGGCCCCCAGCTCAGCCCTGGAGAGGCTCACGTGAGCTGTGCAGGAAATGAGCTCATCTGACTGGCGATTGCCAGCCCTGGGAGAGCATCACCTGCAGCCAGGAGACTCCCTGCAGAGCCCAGGTGTGGGAGAATCTGGCACTTCACTTGCTCTGACAGTTAGATAGGTGTCAATTGCTGAGGCCAGCTGCAGATAAAAGGTGCTCACAGGGCACCCACCTGCAGGGAACCTCGAATTCTTGTTTAAACCCTAACAGCGGAATTAAATTAACTCTGACCTCTCACGGTGTCTTTTTTACTCAGGTTCTTTGCATTATGAGGTTGATAGTAAAATTACTATTTATAACAAAACAATGACTCTTTATTTGTAATCACTGTAAACCGTATGCTGTTGATAGGCTACATGGTTGCTTTTATCCCTCTTTCATCAGCTTTAGGCTAAGGCCTGGCAGGTGCTATCAAAACAAAGACTGGTTTGCAGAGGGTTCAGGTGAATTTCTGAAGACAGAGTCATGTGCCTGTGGCTGGATGCTGACGTGACTGGGGCAGGGAAGAACTGGCAGGACTGGCTGCTTATAATGGGAGATGATATCTGGGTCATGAGAGAACATAAGCTTTGGGCTATTTCAGGAGCATAGAAGGAATTCATTAGGTGTGTGATGTTACACCACACATCACCTTACCTTCATAAGAATTAGTGGAATTTGTTCAACCTATCCTAATGTGGAACAAAAGACTGGAGAAAGAGTAGTTGGAGCAGGAGATTCACATCATGATATGCTGAAGATGATTACAGCATGGGCAGTTTTCAAGACCAAAGATCAGCTCATCTTCATCACGGCCTACTCTTCTATGGGGTGCCAGTACAACCTGGCTTGAGGACAGGTGGTGTTGCACTCTGACCTGCTTCAGCAGAGCTGCTCACCTCCTCTGACCCCTAGCACTACTGTTTCTGTGGGACCTATACATGTTATTTGTGGTACTTCTTTAGTATAACAGAAGTTACACTAACAGGGAGAAAAGTATAACAAGTATAACAATAAAAGTATATTCTCCCTGTTTAGCATAACAGGGAGAGAAGTCTTGCATGACCCTGGAGCCTAGGGGTAGCCAAATACACTCTGAATTGTCTCCTGTTCCTCCAGAAATTTGGCCCTAAACTGTAATTTATGTGGTAGGACTGCAGACTGATGCAAGAGCCTCTCTCCCTTGAGGCAAATGGCTTTTCTGAGGACAAAGGGGTGGCTCAACACAGCAGCAAAGCTAAACACACCTGAGCTTCATTAAATTTTGCTGCTTAAAATTTGGTATGTGCCATATGGCTTTAGGTTTGTCCTATTCAGTAGGATATATGTTAGCTGAGAATAAGTAAACATCATCAACCTCAGAATTTTTATTAACAAGTTCACAGAAAGAATAGAAATTACATTGATTTCAGTAATACAAAGATCAATCCCCTTCAAATACAAAAACTGCTAGGAATATGAACTCCTAGAAAACTCTGAATATTTTACAGGTCTTGAAATACTGAATTCCTCATCCTCTAGGATGGTTCCACATTATTTTAATTTAATGCTGCACATTAAAATACATTATAATACCCTCATCACCAGTGAGTATGGCTTCTCCAGCAACCTTAATGGTAATTAGCTGAAATACTGCACACTGTACATTTTCCCCCACCAAAAGCCCTCAGCAAATCACTCTGGGCCTTGTTTTTCACTGTTTGACTCTATATCCAAAACTGAATCTATTTAGAGAGCAGTGCACCCAGGAGAAGAGCTAACAGCAGCCCCTGTGAGCACGTCAGGGGTGTGCTCAGGATGGCCAGTTACCACCCACACGTGATACAGGGCCAAGGGCAGAAGAACGCCACAAAGCCACAACACAGCACCAGCCATGTCCCTGACCCTCTGCAGAAAAATCTGTAATTAAAACCAGCTTCCCCAGCACTGCATAATGCAAAGGTCAATCCAAAGGGTATCAATTCCACCTGCACAAACCTCTTCACACAACTGCATAGGTATACAGCATCTTCTGAGCCATTCTGGTATTCCCACTGCTCTGGTAAATGAGTGACAAGTTAAAGGCAGTGTCTCTTCTCAAGTCTGTTTGATCTGTTTCTATTCCCTGTAAAAATAATGATTAAAAAAAAAGCTATCAATACACAAAAATAGTATAAAAAAGAAACAATGAGTAGCCATTACAATGGAATCAAATTCATAGCCAATAAAGGCTTTCAGCTGTATGGAAACAGAACAAGTATTCCTTGTGCTCTCCCTTTTTAAGGAGTTTCCAAATCATATTGTTAATCACCAAAGTTATAAAATTTCACACTCAAAACGTTAGCTCTAAGTTAAATAGCCAGCTTATAAACCAGCAAAGTACTACCTAATTTGTCTTTGCATGCTGAGCATTTGTTTCTCCAATCAGAACGTGAATATTGCCTGCATCTTTTACAGGGTCACAGACTGCTGCTCTGAACTCCCAGGGCTGACTAACACCCTCAGCTCTCACTTCACCAACACTGCTCCTTTTCTAAGCACCCTTTCAATGTTTCTACCTACCCATTCCACAGACCAGACTTGTAGATGTATGACACATCAATTAGGATCCAATACAGATCAATTAGAATTAAACTGTGGCTCAGATGCAATTAAGCATTCTCAGTACTGGTCCATCTTGCTCCAGCATGCTGTTTTATAGCATGGGTGAGTATACAGAACTTCCAGTTACAATTCATTGCATGTAATCTATAGAAAGGTCAGCTACTTAAACAGGAAAAGTTGTTTAGCAATCCTTTCTGCTGTTGCCTCAGCCTATGAGTAAATCCTTCAAAATTCATACATCTTTGAACTTAACACATGCTTAAATACATTATCAGGTGACAATCAGATCTGGGCTTCCAATGACAAGGAATTAAAATAGAAATTGAAGGAGGCACAACTACAGAGATTTTATGTACCTATTTTATCTATGTCTAAGGAATTCTTCACATTCTCCTGACTTTATTCTCTGTCCATAACTTACAAAGTTACAGTACCTCTAAGGTGAGGGGAGGAAGCTCAAGTGCTCTCTGGTAATAGTGGATTGCCAGGTGCAGCAGTCCCAGCTGGTGCAGGCCACGGCCTAGGTTGTAGAAGGACTCCTGGCATGGCCCACGCAGGTCCAAGTAGCGGTGAAGGAAGGAGAATCCCTGTAAGAGAAATTGAGCACACAACTTTTTCCTCCCCTCCTGTGCATTTTATTTTGTTACCATTTTGGAGTGTGATGATTCTGTTGTAAACACAAGACCTTCTGGAGACCATGCTGGTAATCAGAGAAGGTACTTCCTTCAATTTGAGGAATTAGTTCAGACACAAGCAGCTAATGATCATAATTTAGGTCGCCAGTAGGTCACTGTGGTTGAATTACTAATTAACTACCATAGCAGCAAGAAATTATGTAAAATCACTGAGTATAGTAAGCAGGAAATGAGAAGAGAGAGAGAAGGGAACTGTATTGCCAGGGGGTAATATAAATAGGACATTGTTCAAGAATGCATAAAAAGAGAACAGGGCAGTTTCTGTAAAAAAGGCAGGCTGGTTACAGAAAAACGTGGATAAAAGTATTAAAATTAGGTCAAAGTTTGCAAGTTCAAAACATCTTGAAGTTGGACATTGTCATAACTGGTTTTGTGTCACAACAGTTGGGGACCTGTAACTTTTGTCAAGATCAGTGCAAGCTACAGTCTTCCAGCACTTTCAGAAGTCACAAGAGCTCAGGATCCTCACCATATTGTGCTGACTGAGCTCAGAAGCTACAGGAATTAAAAGGTATTTCAAGTTAATGAAAATACTTGGTGTAAAGTAGAGGAAATTACTTCCAAGATTCTGTTTGGGACTACTCTGTCTGTGGTTTGTAACTGGATCTTGCAGATGGAAAGAAAAATGCAAATAATGAAGCTGAAAATTTGAAGGTAGCTAAACTGGAGCTCACAAGATCTTTACAAAGAGAGTGTGTAGAGGCACCTAAAAAGGGAAAAGAAAGACAGGGGGGAAAATCCACTTTCCAAGCCTGTACAATTTGCCTCAAGAATGCAGTTTATGAGACATAGCTACGAAGGGGACGTGGCATAGATTCCACTCTACAGCAATGCAAGCCAAAATAAATTTGAAAGAAAACTCAGATTACAACCACCAAGATATTCTATATATTATATAATATTATATATAATATATATATATATTATATAATATTTTCACAAATAGCTGGCAGCTGTTAACATCAAGGTAACAAGCTACCTTTACCATAAGGAGAGGAGATTCAGATGGTGTAACTATAGTTCAAAAGCACACTCATCTGTGCTCATGCTTTACCACTTGCCTCTTTAGAAATTATACCTTAACTATGAAAAATTATTTGAACAGAGTGTGTTGTAGCCATAACCATCTGCAAGATACAAAGGCAGGAAACACTGTGGGTAACAAGAACCTCACTGCCTCACCTGTACTAGAAGAGCATGCCTTTTCAGCACATATTTCTGAGAGGCCATGTGGATGAAAGTCAGGCCAATACAAAGACTGTACAAAGGCTCGTCTGGGTTTGCACGGAAGGCTTGTACATACTGACCTAAAAGCAAATAAATCAATAAAGACGTTGGTTGTGAAAAGCACTCCTTAAAAAGTTACAAACAAGAAAAAAAATATTTCAAGTAGAAGTGGGAACTAAGGAAAGAAACAGTTTAATACATCTACATCAAAATACACAGGAAAAAACAGGGAAGGAAATTGTGTATTTTCAGGACCCACTGGATTCTGAAGGAAGAATGCAGACTGTGATGTAAAAACAGAAGCAGAAAACGATCAGACACAGAAAGCAAACATGGTACTTGCTGGAATTTAAATGTGACATTTGGAGGACTTGACTGAAAGCAGCAGGTTTACTTTGAAGGCCTGCTTAAAGCATGCAACCAGCTGCATTTGCTGTTTAAATTGGGCTGGTTCTGTCATTATTATCATCATTAGCCTCCAATTATCTTTGCAAGTTAGTTATATTTACAATGTGTGCTAAACTTGAAACGTGCCAGCTTAATTTTTATTAGCAAAACCCTTCAGCAGTGCTCTGATTTGTGTACAGAATAATCAAAGCACCAGACTAGCATTGTGAACCTATAATTTTCTGATGAAAAAAAAATCTTTCCCTTTACATAAACTTTCACTTGTTCTATTTGTTGATATTAGAACATGAAAGATATTACCAAGAGCATGCTTGAAACTGCCAGACACGAAGGCATTGTGCCCATTGAGGACACACAGCACGTGATTGTCAGGATTTTTCAGCATCAGGCGGAGACAAAAGCGATGGTGGCGGACATCCTGAGACTGCATAGTGACCTGATTGAAGATGTTCCACAGCTGGGGCTTATTGACATTTTCCATGACCATGATCCTACAGAATGAGACGTGTGCAAGAAATTAATAAATGCTATGTCGTATATACTGTCTCTTCAATAAAATCTCAGCAGTTCAGGGAAGATAACAAAGAACAGAAACTTAAAGAGACGGTCAGGCAAAGATGAGAGTGAAAAACAGAACCAATGGTTCTGGCCAAATCAACCAACCTATTGCATTGTGCATTTTTGGAATCTGAGGCTATTGGAAAGCTCCTTCAGTTTTAGTAACCTCTCATTTAGCCAAGGCTGGAAAGCATCAGCCTGCCTACTTCAGCAGCATCATCACCAGTGTGACTACAGCCTCAGTGCAGGCAATTACAGCACAGACTGCTCTGCCTTCCCAGCAGCCCACCTGATATAGTTGTAAGCTTTTCTGAAGTTCTTGTCCAGAATTGCAGCAGAGAGCCCAAAGTACTCCAGCTCCTTGCGCTTTTGTCTGTCCTCGTAGAAGGAGTAATATTCCAGAGAGGAATCCACAAGGAGCTCTGCCTCCTTGTAGCGGGAGAGGTCACACAAGGCATATATTGCCTTCAGGAGGAGGTTCCACCAGTCATCTTTTGTCAGAACGCTTGTGAGGACAGCAAAAATTGCTAAAAATATTGGAGCCAGAAAGTTGAGAAAAATTAGAACAAGAAATATATTTTTTTCAAAATAGATGCATACATCAAACTGATATTTTCAAAGACATTGTAGCACTAACAGCTAATAGGAAGTATTTACTTTTTCTCAGTTTAAGGGCAGTTGATAAAACACCAGCAAAAAAAACCCTCTTAAAGTGGGAACAAAGAGCAGGCAATACACCCAGTTCAAGCTGTAAACATACTACATGAATGCAATGAGTCCCTCTCCCTAATTTATCAAGCAGTGCTTAAGAGCACGTGGCCTGGCTCAACCAAGCCTGGGCCAGCTAAAAGAAATCACACCGCTTTTACAGTGTATTTGTATTGCATTCTAGATTTGCGTGTACGATATTTCCCCTGAGGTGAATGTTGGCCCATAATATCTCTAGAGGCCCTTTTCAATCTGAATTATTCTGTAACCTTACTATTTTTCTCTGAATGGGGACTGTTCCCTTAAGATATATTATCTTCAGTTTGGCTGCCTTCTTTGCTCTAGAAATAAAGCAATGTTAACATGGACTGCATGGATTTAGCATGCAAAATAGGAGCATTTTTATCATTTTTCAGAACTATGGAGTTCACCTTGTTGCTTTGTTTTTAAGAAACAATCTGTGATTTGTTACCTTTCGCATCGCAATTTGCTGTCTCTTGGTCATCATTGTCAGAAATTTTATCCCTTGACACCTTAATAAGATAGAGGTGTCTCTCTCCAGATTTGGAACTAGATATCAAACACACCTGAGCTCTGCTCATTGCTACCTAGAAACAAATTTAAGGGCAGCATTTCAGATTACAATGTAACATCCTATGACAAAGGCAGCTTTATGGCCAATCCATCTAGCTCACCTTGCATCCCAAAACAGTCAGTGACACCACCATAGAGCAAGGTCTTCAGAGAGAACATTCCCAATAGGAATATCCTCTCTGCATTGCCTCGTGCTCCAGTGCAAACTGGGCTAAGCAAAAGCCATATACAAATTCTTCAAGCTACTTAAAAAGACTTCTCCTGGGATTGGAACATCCCCAGGTTTATTGAAATCAAGACTCTTTGCAGAGAAGCATAAGAACAATGCCTTTCTCTACCATTTTCAGAAGTGTGTGCATAGTCAGCTCTTCAACCAGTATAATACAATAGTTAAGGTATTGAGCAAATGGATAAAATGGAGGTCTAAAGATTCCTTTAAGTCACTCCCCATTTATAAATAAACAAAAATTAATTAACACAAAACTGCTACCATTGTATTTACTGGCTAAACAAATTCTTATTTTGTCCTTTTATCGCAAGAAAATAATAAAGAAAGAAATCAAAAAGAAAATTGTTGAAATAGAAGCCAGTATCAACACCACAAAAAAGCTGTGTGCTCAGTGTTAAAAAGGCAAGAAGCAGCTTATAACTCAGTGGTTGTAAGCACACTGAGAACAGGGAGTTGAAGTCACTGTATCAATAATTATACACACAAACAGTCCTCTGCTCTGAACACTATAGGCAGGAACACCAGTATTGCAGGCTACCTGCAAGATTACTACCTAACAAAATTATGAAACCACTCACATATAAAAGCCCACTAGCTTTCCTCCTGAGTTCATTTGTAGTCTGTCTTGACCCAAGTCACACATGCCCAATTTCACAGAATGCAGCAGGAGAGACTGGCTTACCTTCAGCAGCATGGCCAGCATTGTGAGCAAGGTGTCAATGTAACCATACATTTTGCCTTGGGAATACAACAGCGTGGAGCGATGCAGGAGAAGCTTTAATTCCTGGACAACAGTGAACACTGTTATTCAACCTCTTGCACAGAGAGAGTTTATAAAACAAACCAATAGGATTGGAAAAGTTTCCACAAAGCTGTAAGAATCTGCAGCAGCAGGTGAGCTCTCCCTAAACTGCTCTCAGGAGTTACTGTTCCAAATTCTCCCATTTCAGAGACATCTGGCATGACTCTTACCTATGGTGAGGGTCCTTTTGGAGAGGGGATTCAGAACCTCTGCTTACAATCAACAGAGGCCAAACTGTGTAGCTCACACATAGCAACTGCTGATGAACTTCATGCAGGGTCACAACTGGCTCTCAGTGGCCAAAAGCTTGAAAGTTTGTGCATTGCACAGAAGTTATCAGGTGGGACTGGGGAAATGCTGAGACAATGGTCAGGGACAAAGTCAGGAGGACGTGTTCCTGACACTGTAATGGATCAGTCACTGTGCTCTGCAAGCTCCCCATTGGGACGTAAGTCTGAATCCCTGGTCCTATGCAGACATGTTGGACTAGTAGCACAGTTTGGCAGATTAATACATCCTAAATGGAAGCACAGAACATGTTACCCACCTGCTGTGCAGCATTAGCATCCTGAGCCAGAGTATCTGGGTCATACATTGGCTCCAGAGCCTCCAGAGCTTTCTCCGGCCGGCCCAGCTGCTGCTGAAGTGTTGAAAGTGAGATTCTTGCATCGAGATGCAATGGGGCAAGATCAACAACTTTGGCATAGCTCTCTGCAGCACGCTCCATGTGTCCCAAAGCCTTCAAGCACTCTAGAAATACCATAAGCAACACAAGACACTTAAGTGGCAGAAAAAGAAGATTTCAAAGTTTGCAAATAAATTAACATACCTTCTTAGTAAAATCACCCCAAAAATGTATTTTTAAATGATAATATTCAGATATATGCACTGATGACGTATCCACAGTTTCACTGATGATGTATCCACAGTTTCACAGGATGAAATGCAGAATAGATGCTGCTTCACTTACATGAACATAGAGTACTTTTAGCTGATGTAAATTTAAGTGTACATGAAGAAGAAAAAAATGCCTGACAGAGTCATCATGATAAGCTTCATTCTGCAAATACCAATTCTCATTCAACCAGTCAATCTAAAATTGCCGTGATCTTGGATAAAGGTCCCTGGAAATGCTCAGCACTGCATTACCATCTCTCAGTCCCCCTGTTCAGCAGTCCTGCCTCCTCTCACCTGCGTGCCGAAGCCACACAACAGCCAGGTTGTACCGCTCTGAGCAGACAAGGGAGCTCAGGAGAGGCAGGGCTGAGTTGTATTCTCCAACATCCAGAAAGGCCTCTGCAACATCCAAGTACAAGTCACCCATTTCTTCTGGATTTTGTTCCACCAGAGTAGTCAAAAGAGGCTTTGAGAAAAAACACACAAACACTAAAGCACAAATAATCAATTTCTTTAAGGCATGCTTGTTGGAAGCTTGCATTTTTATCCTATGTTTTTTGTTCATTTGCATTCTGAACTACACTTCTTTTAATTAAATGTTACTTTAGAAGTGAAAAATAAAAGATCTGAAATTCAGCACTTCTGAAGAAGCCCCATTTTTCTATTCTAGACATTTCACACATCCAGTGGGTTTAAGTGTCCATCAGCGAGGAGTCTCCTTTTTGAAAGAAATCTTTAGATTTAGTATGGTTTTAAAACATAGTGAAAACATGTTCCTTAGTGTTCACAGCTTTCAATATGGTCCTGGGCCTGTCACAGCACACAGGCTGTGACTTAGTAATGTAACTTACACTGGCATGATTTCTAAGGGCAAAGATTTTATTTCTGCTATTACAGGCCTGTGAAGTTTCTCTCCTGGAGTGGGAGAGAAGCAAAAAGAACCTCCACAGCTCCCTCAACCACCTCAAGTCTATGAACACAGGAACAATTACTTGCTTTTGTGATTTCTTAGAACATTACCCCCACCTTGTGAGTTGGTTTCCACTTACACTGAGTGGCTCCAGGATGTTCAGGTGAATCAAGCACACCATCAGCTTGACTGTGATGTCTATGGGAACACCCTCAGGTATGCAGCAGCTGACCTTCTCCACAGCTGGGACAAGAGAAAGAATTTCCTTCTCAACTCAGAGGCTTTAAGAAGCACTTCTCAAGCACCACATCCCCCCCAGGCCATGCTCAGGAACTGAGAAAATATTCTTATCAGCTCTAGCAAGTGTTTGTCTGCCCTTCTTTTCCTCCTCCTTTATCTTCTCCAAGAGTTGGAGCAACGTCTTCCTACTGCCTCTGAGACAAATAATTCCATGTGAGGTACCAAGTGCTGTCAGTCTGCATCAAGTCCAAGTAGGATTCCACAGCATGTGCTTAGATCCTTTGCCTACTTAAGAGGTACCTCCTCAATAAAGCTTTCTTTAGCAATCTTTATCAATAAAGATTCTCTTTAACAATTCCCCTTTATTTTTTAAGGAATTGCCCTGTATCAAGGTGGTTCTCATTCTTGCTAAGTGAAGTCCTGTGTAGCAGGCACTGCCTGAACACATTGTTAAACAGAGTTAATACAGAACTTCACACAACTGGTAGGCTGAATGCAACCTGATCAGTATGCAAACATGAGGCACAGCAGCTACCCATGACAATATCAGCAAATGAGGGGTCACACAATAAAATTCCATTATCACAGGTCCTTCACATACAGCCATGACATCTCCTTAACTCCTGGTTAAGTCCTCCTTCACTTCAGTGCTTGCACCAGACATTCAGTGCTAAAACCTGAGAAAACTGGGATTTCCAACCTAAGGTTTCCCTTTTACCTCCTATGTTCACATCCCTTTACTGCAAATCACAACATGCAGACTAATTTATCATTCTTTGAACACTGCAATACCCAGCACAAGGGTGACTATTCCCCTACTGATATATTTTTTAAAAATGACAACTGCCAGTCTGGATTAGAGGGAAGTTCCGAGAAAGAGAAAGAAGAAAAGTACAGAAGAATCCTTTTCTGGATGAAGCCCTGTTTCTGTGCTGTCAGAAATCTCTAGATGTTATATGATTGCAAGCTGGTTCTTAACCATATGATCAGTTCACAGACTTGTCTGAAATTAAAAAAAAAAAAAAATTAAAAAATTACTTACCTGGAGCACTGGATTCAGCAACTGGCTGACTTTGGCTGTCAGTCACTGCCTCCTGGTTTTCCTGAGTTTCTACTGCAGCATCTGTATATTTTTAAAAAGATTATCAGATTAACCAGTAGTTACTTGCCTTTGAATCCATAAATGACTGGCAGCTTACTCTGAAAAGTGGACTCCTGCTTTGGGTTGGGGCTTTTCTGTGTTGTATTGTTTTGTTTTTTAAGGACAGCAGAGCAGGGAGCAGTTATAAAAGTTATAAAAGTTACAAAGCAACAGAGAGCGGAGCCCAGCTCTATTTTAGAAGCCTTCTCTCAACCAATGGCACATAGGAGGTATATTGGAAACATTGTGTTCTAATTCCTAGGCCCATTATAATTTTGTTTCTTATAAAATATCTGCTGAAAGTCTCCATCAAGACAGTTGTTCATAAACAAATGTATTTTTACCTGGCCAATCAGAGCAAAAAGTCACCAGAAATATCTTATACCTGTATTGTGCTTGGATCAGATTGCTGAGACAACCACTTTAATCACAAAACAGACTGTCTCCTTATGGAGTTAGTGTGCTGAGTCCATTCTACAGCTTAAATAAACATTTTCAGATTAAATTACTTTGATAAAGCAGGTTTCTCAAAGACAGCCCACTTCATTAAATTATGAGCTAGTACACCTATATTTCAGTTAGGTGGTTAATAACAGATGTAGGATGTATAAAGAACATTACTCTTAGGTCAAAGGTTGACATTCTTGAGCATAGTTGCCACTAAGCTTATCTTTTTATCCTTTTTTTTTAGAAGTTATTTAGCTGGTAGAAATAGCTGGTCTGATGTAAACACTCAGAGGAATGTTTAGAACTTTAAAAGCCCTCCAGTTGCCTGGAGAGCAGTCCTTGTCTTCAGTGAGTCAGCAGGGTGATGGGGACACCTGAGTAACTTCTTACAGCAGGCTGAGGTCACACCATGTTACTCACTAAGAGCACCCACACATTTCAATAGAGAAAAGCCTGTCAACAGTGCAGCAAAATATACCCAGGAGTTGAAAAGGTAAAGGAAAGATGTCAAATCACATGAACAGCAGGGTCACAGGAACCACTTGACAGCTACTTACCCTTTTTCTCCTCAGCTGCACTTCTTTCTGGTGCTTTTTTTTCAAGTACAATTCCCGTAAAATCTGTAATAACCTGAAACAAAAAGTTTTTTGTTTCACAAACTATCCAAGTTTACAAAAGTAACTTGGATAATTTCAAAGATTTAAAGCATAAATGGAGCAACCAGCCTATGTGACAGTTTTAGACATCACAGAAGTTATCAGAGGTAAAGCTGCATTCATCTACCCAAGTAGAACCTTCAAAAAGAAACAGGAAAATGGCTCTGTGACTTCAGTTCTACTGTAATAATAAATCCAGTAGCTAAATGCTGTGTACATAAAATTGACTGACTGACATTTAAGGAGGGAAGAAGCACAAAAAAGGGTCAGAGGAATTGTTTGCAGGCTCATGATACTATGCTCTGACAGAGAGCTGAATAAAATCTAAAGAAAGGGAAAAAAAAAACCCTAAGTAATTTAATATCAACAAATAAGAATGTTCACAAGAAGAAGTCCCAATTTACAGTGTCTTTTCAATCAATCTTGGAAAGTATGACAATGGCCAAGTACCAACATCTTCCCTCTCAAAGCCAGACCAAATCAAGTGGGAAATACTCCTCAAAAGTGAGATTTAACTAATTTGGACCAGATAACCAATATTCTCTAATTCCTGATGCCTTAGAGTTAAGATGTATTGTCTTTCTGGGATGTATGCTTAGTGCTTAACAGATAAATTATTAGTTGCAACACAAGTCTGCCAGATAAGTCACAACAATCTGCATCTGAACCATCAGAGCACTCAGTGTCATGATTTTAACCTTCCACTCAGAGAATAACCTCTGCTGGTATTACTCACAAAACCAGCCTGAAGGTCTTCTCTGGCTACTAAGATTATGGTCGCTATAGAGAAGGAGAGGAAGGATCCCATAATTTTAAAACTCGAACAATGTACAAATCTATCAGCCTACAATTAATTCAATCCAACCATTAATTTAAATGCTAATTACTACAGAACTAATAGCAAGCAGTCTGTTTCTGATGAGCTCTATTTTTACAGAAGCAGGACCCCATTTTAGCACTGCAGGAACATAAATGATGAACATAAACCATCCATTCTGGCAGGCAAAGAGTGCTGAAAATGCCACCCAGATGCCCTGAGCTGTCCGTACCGCCAGAGCTTTGTCATACTGCTTGGAGGAGATGTAGAGCTCAGCTGCAATGTTCACATCCTCCATGGATACAAGGCTCTGGTGCTTGCTAAAGGCCTCTTCCACTATCTCAATAGCAGAGGTTACGTCATTGGCTTCATAGTAACTCCTATAAAACACAGACATGAGAAACCAGGTAATTCACATGACTGACAATGAACTGAAGCAAAAGGATTTTCATATTTCTCTGATTTTTGCTTATTAGCAAAGATTTTCATCAGTGAAGATTTTCATTAGCAAGTGGATGTTATAAAAGACAGTGAGAAAGGGGGTGTTTTTCCTTTCCATACAACTGTTGAAAACTTTTACATATTTTGAATAATTAACAATTTTTTTCTCCCATATTTGTAAGGACATTACTGGAGTGTTCATCACACCCTCCCCCATTGGAGTCAGGCATCAATCATGTCCCACATTAACCTGTTTATGAAACCTTCACTAACAACAATGTTATAATACACATCCTTGTATTTTTTGGTACATTACCCAAACACAAAGATCAAAAGACCTTAAACTGTTTTGAAACAGGCAGTAACAGTTGGTTGGCTGCCTACTCGGGTTAGAATGAGGACGTTAGCCACTAGGGTTCAGAACAGGATTTGTGATAGAGGGTGGAAGGTCATCGATTGCAGTTTTGATGTATGTAGCAATGGAGTGAGGAATGGGATTAAGGCAGCCAGGGCTACTACGCCTCCTAGTTTGTTTGGAATGGATCAGAGGATGGTGTAGGCAAACGGGAAGTATCATCTGGGTTTGAGGTGTGGAGGAGTGACTAGTGGGTTAGCTGGTGTAAAGTTTTCTGGATCACCTAAGAGGTTGGGAGAGAACTGCTTCCACGAGGAATCAGTTCACAGGTAAAACACAACTGTGTGAGAGCTACACACTTTAAGCACGAGGCTCCCGTGGCAAAGCAAAGGGCAGTGTGTGCAAGCCCAGCTCACTTGGCCATGTCCCGGGCCAGCTGCATGAAGCGCTCCCCGTCGGAGGGAGCCAGCAGGTTCAGGATGCGCCGGTAGCCGTCCATGGCCATCTTCTGCTCGCCCAGCTGCTCGTACAGGCTGGACCTCTCCCACAGGTAGCGCACGTTGCTCGGGTCGTACTTCAGAGCTACAGCGAGAGAGAGCAGCAGCACGGCAGAGTTTAGGAAATGCAACAGTGGGTTTCACATTCATTTCCTTGATTTGTGTTAGTGGACATGCACAGGGTTTTTGCAAGGACATCCTATATTACAGATTCATTTATCATTCATCTTTCATCAATATCATTCATCATTCATTCATCTTTTATCAAAGTCCAGACAGAGATATCAGAATCTCAGCACCCTGAAGCAAACTAAACTAGAAAGCAGAAGATAACAAAATTATTGCCATTAGCACATAGCATTAATTTTAAATTATTAAAATGTTTGCTACACTACCTTTTGTGTAGCAGAACACAGCCTGCTTAATATTGTCCTGCTCCAGTGACATTTCTGCCAGTCTAACCCACTCCTCAGTATTGCTAGGATTTAAGTGAGCTGCAATCAGTCCAAACTGTAATGATTTCTCCATATCACCCTGGTCTTCATAGATCATGGCAAGAGTGGAAAATGGCTCATGAGCAAGAGGAGCTGTGAAAAGATAAAAAAGAATACGATTTATTATCTAAAATCCACACTGGAAACTTGCCTTTCTCAAAAAACAGGTATCAGAATTATATGAAACATGTGCTGTTCAAATTCAGGAAAACTTGCAGACAAGTTTCTGATTCCTGTCTGTAAATTATTAAACAAGCTGATTGAATCTAACACCATTTATAGTATTATTCTATACTGCAAGGCATGCTGATGCTTATATCTTGTGTCTACAAAGACAGTAAAAGCAAACTGTGTAAAGCTAAGCCAAGGCCTGGGGCTCTGCAGAACTGGGGTGCTAGTTTCTTTTTATAAGCAAAAAAATAAAGTAAGTGCACCACATATTCTTAATTCTACTACTTATACCTGACTTTGCTCATACTGTTTATTTTCATCTTCAGTGAAGCCACACTGAATCCTGCTCCTGCACATGGACACTTGCCCCATCCTTAAAGCCCAGAGGCTGTCCCTTCTCCCATACCTTGTCTGATGATCTCCATGCACATCAGAATGGCCTCCTCACGCTCTCCTCGAGCAAATCTGATGTTGGCCTCTCCCATCAGACCCCTCAAGGCACGGGGAAGTTTGCTGCGAGGTCTTTTCTCCTAAATGGAAAAGGGATGCTGTTTCTGCCCAAATCCAGGAGACACCCAGTTGTGCTTAACACCACCTAACCCCAATTTATTTAAGTATTAGCAATAATAAATGACTGGCAAAAAAGACTTGCCAATGTTCATAGTTTTCTGATGCTGGGAAAACTGATTTCATTATTTCTGAAGGCTTTAAACAGTAAACAACAGTGCTTTTATAACAAAGAAAGCATAACAAACACCAGCATAAGCAGGATTATCCTACATGGAACAATTTTCAGGCAAGTTTCCCAGTAAGCAGCTAAAAGTCACACAAAGTGGCATTCATGGACCATGGTCAGAGGACACATAGAAGTTAATGAAAGTTTAAATACTTGCTTTCATCATTTTCTTGGTCTCTCGATTAAGAACCATCTCCAAAACAAAAACATCTCCAGCTGTAGGCTGCTCTGTAGTTTCTTCTTCCTCTTCTCCTCCTCCTCCTCCTCCTCCTCCTTCTTCTTCTTCTTCTTCCTCCTCCTCCTCCTCTTCATCCTCCTCCTCTTCATTTTCCCCAAGCATGGATGCAAAGACCCGATGGACAGATTTACTGACCCCATCTGCTGTTTCTCCTTGTTGAGAAAGAAGTAAAATAGGTTTTTGATATAATGAAGAGAACGTGCTGCTTCCCTGGACAAGTGCAGAGAAAAGAGCAGCCCACTTGAAGCAGCTATTCTGTAAGAGTGCTGCCTACAGAAATGCACAAAAACTATGGACAGCCTCTTTGGTTTTAAAGCTCTGCATTATTCATCACCAATGCCTGGCATGGCCCAGCCTGTAACATCTTTTGGATATCTGAAATGAAAGCAGGGAGGAATACACAGAATGAAGCCCACAGTTTAATCAACATTCTTCTCAATCCAGAAGAATACTAAGCAACTTTCAAGCACTGGGCTGGCTGGCTGCAATCAGCTTTTCAGCTGAAGAGGCTGTAAGTGAGCAGACAATTCTACTACACAACAATCCAGCAACCAATTTTTCAAAGCAATTGAAAACAAGATGTTGTAACCATTCCATCCATGACAACAAGTACCTTTTAACATGTGTAAATACAAAATCCAGATTATTTGCATTTCTCTGGAAAAAAACCAGAATTCTTTAAGTAAGAAAACTATGCTAAGTACTCTGAGTAAATATGTTTAAGGCACATATGTTTTTTTAAATTCACATTTTTTATTTACAGCTTCTCATTATAAACTGAATCCAGGGTTATAACTGACCACAGATCTATATACAAAATTCAAAATATGTAGGGTTCAAAAGTTTGAGCTGGGGGATTGGACACATGATTAAAAATAACCACAATATCAAGTTGGGACTGAAAAATAAATCTATCATGCATTGCCTACATAGGAGAGGGATTTGGGGACCACACCTGGGTTTATGGTTATTTTTTTTTTACTTGGATATGTTTGGTTATTTTTATTCTGACTTGGATATAAAGCATCTAAACATAAGACTTATCTTCCCCTGTCCCCATCTGAAAAATCCCATAATTACTAATTTACTTTCCCTTTTATTTCAGTCCCTTCAGAGACCAGAAGGGGAAAAATGGAGCCAGGGTTCTATGGAGTCAGTTATTAAAGAGCAAATACTTCCAGTGTCTTTTTAAATAGGAATGATTATGTTAGAAACACCAACCATCAGTTTCATCCTGACTTTGGGACTTCCCAGATGCTTTTCTGGATGAAGATGGAGCCTCTACATCTTCTTCATTTTCCTCAGCAGATGCATTTTCACCATCCTATACACACCAAAAATACAAATTATTACCTCTATAGAATTACTCATTTTTTATTTCCCCACATATTAACAGTCACCATTTGGCTTTCCAGCCTTTGCACTGCCAGTGAAACAGGTGGGATAAGCACTGCGTTTTTAAGTGAATAAAACCCAGCATTCCTTGCTTTCAGGACATTTATATTTGTATCAATGTGGGAGACTCAGATGGTGACTGTTCACACTACATCAGACTGAAGAGACCAGTCCATTGATTATTGGGCACTACAGTGAGGTGGGATGACATGGTATTAGAAAAAAAAGTTCTGTGTGACAAATCCTTCCAGGAGCCAGTCAATATCACAACAGCAGTCATGAATCCGGTAAGAATGCTGCCCCAGGGTAACACTGATCCTTCCATGACAGCTGAGTTCTGCTCAATCTGCTCTCTGAAGGCCACGGAATGCAGAAATTCAGTAGCACGTTGACACAAATATAGCAGAGTTAAAAAGAACTGCAACACTCCGACAACTCACGCTTGTTTTCTTTTAATCACACCGCCTACGTAGCGTCGGACACAACGTGTTTCCCTATATTTACTGCTGCCAAGAATTCAAACGAGGAGCCGCACTGGCTCTCCCTCAGATGCTGCTGGGGGAGCTGGATCAGCATAATCTGCATGAGTTCATACCCGAACCAGCTCCTTGCCCCGACCCGAAGCACCGATTTCCCGCGGGCCGGGCGGTGCTGCCGGGCCGGTGCCTCTGCCCAGAGAGGCGGGAGGGCAGAGCTGCGTCCTGCGGCCCCACCGCGGCTTCTGCTGACCGGGACACCGACACTCGGAACTCGGAGCCGCAGGAGCAGCGAGCGGGACCCCTGCACACACACAGCACGGGCCGTGCCCTGCCAGGTGCTGACACCGACACTCTCAGCTCCGGAGCCGCAGGAGCAGCGAGCGGGAGCCCTGCACACACAGCACGGGCCGTGGCTTGCCAGGTGTTGTCATGATGGGGCGGCCCGGGCCGTGGGGCGGCCAGGCGGGGCAGACTCACCTTCTCGCGGCTCTTGCGCTCCTCGCGGCGCTGCTCGAACTCCTCGAAGGAGATCTTCCCCTCCAGGTACTCGATCAGCTCCGGGCTGAAGCCCGACATGGCTCCGCCACGGCCCGGGGGAGCCCTGTGAGGGAGGCACCGCGTCCGTCCCGCTATGGCGCCCGCCGCTACAGCGCCCGTCCGCGGGAGTTCCGTGCGGCTGAGGGGCCTGAGGGCAGGGCGGGAGCGGAGGGCAGGGCGGGAGCGGAGGGCAGGGCGGGAGCGGAGGGCAGGGCGGGAGCGGAGGGCAGGGCGGGAGCGGAGGGCGGGCACCGAGCGCTGGGCCCGGGGCTCGGCGGCTTCTGCTGCCTCGGGCGCCTCGGCCTGAGGGGCTTTAACTCCGTACTCAGGGTGAGGGGGCAGTTCTGAGCACGGCAGGGTCGGAAAAGGGCGTGCGGGGCCGGGTGAGGCACAAGCAGCCTGGGGGCCACCAAGGACGGGGCTGTACCCACAGGGGATCTATCACAGAACACCTTGGGACATGTGCTAATAAACTGAAGGGGAAGGTTTATTTCCCAGCTTTGAACAAAGACACTCGGCAGTGGTTAAATGCACTCCCCGTTTATTCACACTTAAGCACAATTCTGCTCACAGACTGCAGTAGCACACATTTGTCAACAGACAGAATAATGCTCATTGCAGCAGGACACCAGATTCCATTGGCAGAAATGGGGACAGTGAAGAAACTTTGGCATTGTCGGGTAACAGTTAAAAAGTCAAAGCAGTAAAATTTTGCTGTGAAGGTTTCCACTTGGCATGGACCTCTGAAATTAATGCCTAAAAAGACAAAAAAATACAAATACGTGAGACTAATACAAAAATATCCATATGCAACCAATGTGTGATCCAAACCAAGACAAAAAAACCACTGGCTAAGCCTCTGTTCCCACAAAACAGTTCTGAACACTGAAAAGAACTACCACAATCATCCTGAATTATGCAGGACAAAACTTCCACCAGTCATTTTCTCACTGCTTCTGTGATTTATAGTACAGCATCCCTTCTGAAGTCCCTTTTTTTTTTTAAATGCACAAAATACACCTTCTTTGGTGCCTCTGTTTTTCATAAATCAGCAAAAAGAGAATTCAGCATTAAAATTTGAGTGCAGTCTTTATTATGGTTCATGATAATAAGAAAAAAGCTTTGATTTTGATTATAAACAGACAAGGTGTTAAGCAGGCCAAGAACAGGACAGAGCTGGAAATCCTAAGCTGAATATTGATTACAAATTAAGCACTTCAAGATACTGAGTAAATCACCCAAATGCTTTGATTTAAATATTACTGAAATTCTCAGCAATTTGTAAACCAGAAGAAAACAATGTTCATTGTGAATGCAAAGGAGAATGTATGCTTTTAGTGCAAGAACTTATGCTAAATTAATTTTCCTAATATAGATGTATCACACGAAACCATTAATCTCAATTTGTAATCTTACTCTTTTCATAAAACCTGCATCCCCTATTATCTGTAAATTTTCAGAATTCTCCTCCATATGAAGGAGGGGAGAAAAAAGAGAAAACAAAAAATCAGGGTCTATAGAGGTCTGCACAAGGACCCTGTGTTATTTTATCTAAGTAGCAATGATCTCATCAATCTCTGCCTCAAGAATTGTAAACCCCACTTCAGGCAAGGGTCAAGGTACTACATTTTTAATTCCTTCTGAGAAAGAAGTTGCTTTTATATTTCAGTCAGAATCTTGGTTGCACGTAACAAGGCACCCTCTTTTACCTTCATCAGCAGAATCTTTCAGCCTTTGAAATAGTTCTGAAAGGATTTTTTCTTTTCTTCATAATCGGCAAATGCAGAAGCAATAGGATCTGAGTAGAGCCTTGATCCTTCATTGTTCACAGTGAAAGTGGCTGGGAACTTCCTGAGATCCAGACCTCTGCCCGAGAAGTAAGCCTGGAGTGTTCTGAAAAACTGAGCAGATTGTGGACGTGAGAATAAACAGAGCATGGCCCACGGAGATTAATTATTTCTCCTGACACAGATTAGATGGAATGTTTATTCCTCTGTGGGATGAAATCCTCAGTTCTGATCATAACCTGATACATGTAGGCAACCTAATTGACACATGCCCACTCCATCCATGGCTTGTGCATTTTGTGAGAAGTCAGAAGAGCAGCAACTGTGTCCTGCTCATTTATGCTCCCCACTGACCCATGGGGGCTGAGAGATAACTGCACCCTTGGAAAACAGGCACAGCCAAGCCCCTGCTGACAGCAAACAGGACACCTCTGGAAACATTTCAGTAGGAGAGAGCAACAATGGGCAATTGATTTGAACTGTTCCCCAGCAATCACTTCCAAGGAGAAATTAAAGCTTCTTAAAACACTGAGGAAATATTACAGGAAACCGATTCTTTTCCTTCACAAACTCTTTAAGATTGTGCAAATGTTCTCTGAGTGGTATTTTCATAGCTGTCAGATGCAAACTTATTTGTACTTCCATGAGATGAAACAACATGCAATCAGAGCACACATCTGAAAGAAACACAGTAATCATTCCTCTTCTGTTTCACAAAACAAGTGGCTGTATAATCAAAATAATTTTTTAAAAATGAAAGCTGCTGGATGGAGATATAAGCACATTTTGAGCACTACTGTGCTCTGAGAATGTCTCTTCAGTTAAGGGGTACATCTTGACTGAGCAATGGTTATTGACCATACAAAGTGCACAGCTCCTAACATTACATCTAATGGCCCCCTCTTGCCTTTAAATTTAGACAATAAGGAGTCTCTTCATGGAAAACAAAAAAACACACAGAACTTCAGCTCTCTTTCTTGAAACATTTCCTTACCAGGTCTCTGTTTCTGGGGTTATCAAGAGGCTTCCATTTATCTTCTGGTTGGAAAGGAGCCCCCTTTGCCAGTCCTCTCACAGCCAATACTACACACAGACCCAGGAGCAGCCCTTTCCACATGCTGGAGATGAACAGACTGCCTGTAAGAAGGGCAAACACACGAACTCCTTACATCCTACAGAGCTGTCACTGGCAACACACAAAGCATGGGAATCCAAGCAAAGTCTGCCCACTGCAGATTACACCCATGTGCTAGCAACTCTTTGTTTTCATAGTACTAAGGTCCTCGGGAGAACAAATTGTTCTAAACAAGTGTTTCCCATACCAAAGCTATTTCTAGACACTGGACTCTCTTCTGAGGGACCAGCAGAACACTCAACACAAAATATTACATTTGTAAGTTTACATTAATTACATAAAGCCATTTTCAGTGGCTAATACAGCACCAGAGCTCTGTATGCTCCAAGGAGAATGCAAAAATGTGACTCAGGATCCAGAGAGCTCAGTTTAATAAAACTGCATTACATTTTACTACATAGAATAACAAGTGCAATGGTATTTAATACAGCCTGGTCTAACATACTAGAGATCCTTTTCACAACTTGACTCAGGGGGAGAAAAGGAATTCTCCCTCTCACATTCTTTAAAATAGAGCTTACCAGGGAATTTGGCTTTGGCTTGCCCCTTCTTGGTTGGTCTCCTCGTAATCAGTGAACAACCTGATCTCTGCACTTATATTTCTAGTAGACTGTAGGTGGGTGTCAATGACGTTAGCAGGAGCTCAAAAATACAGTAATGATTCCATTTCCAACCATGACATAAAGACCTTTGAGAATTTCATCCTTGGTACTCTTCAGACCTGTTGCTATTGAACAGTGCAGCACTAATTCCTCCCAAGCTGTATTGCAGAAATTGGTAGTAGGCATGCAGGAAGTTTAAAACAATTCCCAGGAGAAATGGCACAGCTTTATCAAAATATTATTTTTAGTTAGAAGTAATTAGCTGTCTCTCTAGAATGGTGACTAATGGTTTTCAAGTAAATGAGATATGGATCACTCTCTTGATGCTGGAAAAAGAGAGGGAAAAGTAAGGTCTGCTTCAATATCCAAAATCATAACATTTTAATGGAAGCATTGCTTTCCTACCCTGATTTTATCAGCAGTTAATATCCTCCTGTCACACTAGAAACTAAGACAAAGGCTGCAAGGGGGACTCTGCTAATTTACCTTGGCCTTAGTGCACAGCATTCTTCATATCAAAGCTGCTCACATTTTTTATTTCACTGCACTCTTCTCTCCACTATATAGATGATACATGATTTAGCATCACATATATCCCTAAATAGACATGTTAAAATTAAAAAAATTTGACCATCACCTTACTCCAGAGTGTAGATGTTTGTGTCTGACTGGAAGCTTTATATTTTTCTTTGGTTTAAATTTTGAAAGCAAAATAAAAACCTGCCACCACCCTTCCAGGAGGGTGAAGTTTTGGACACCCAAACATCATTAGCACTACAGTAAACAAAATCCTAGCAGTGTTATTTTCAAGCTGATCCCAAGCACCAACTCTTCCATTCCCAAAGATGACGAAGAAACCCAGATGTCCCCAGGATATGCACTGGCCAAGGGGAGGACACTTGATAACTCCACAGTTAGCACTTGTTTCTGTTCTACTCCCTTCTGCTAATTCAGCAGCTTATTTTTGTGACTACAGTAATATGTAAAAATTCAAGACAACTTATCCAGCTTGTTTATTATTCTGCATATTTGAAGTTTTAAAAAAATCATACACACAAAAAAGAGAATCCATTAAGCCACATCAATTATGTTTCATTACACTCAGCTTCCAGATAGTGGACTCATCAAGAACAGAGCAGTAGCACCAGAAAAAACACAAAAAAGGCAGGTCCCAGCATAAAGGAACTGTCTTTGTTGATATTCTAGGTAGATGCTTATTTCAGCTAGAAATAGAAATATGCTTCTGTAGAGAAAATGTCAGGAAGGGGAAAAGGCAAGATTTACAGTTTGGTTTTAGACTTTAGTTCCTTATCTTTGGAAAGAGGAGGGGGGGAAAAAAGCCAGAAGAGCTGGCAGTTTTCTTCTACCTCTTTTCTCCCCCTCAATTAATTTATTCCATTGATTTCTCTACAAAGAACTGGGGATATGCAGTGTATTCAGTTAATAAAACATACTGAAGTCATCTGCAAATATGAAACAGGCTTTGTTACTGAAGGAACTCAGGCAAATGTGGGTGACTGATGAAGCATGCAGATATGCAAGAGATTCAATTAGCATATATTTTCTGTGAGCTGTCTGAAAAAAAAATCTCTACACACTTGTATTGTGGCTTCCTGAGCTAAAGCTCTGAGAAACTGTAGGAGCTAAAAAGTCTGTTTAGACCTATAGCTCATTTTAATGTGTGGGTTGGTCTTTTTTTAGTAATTTCAATTCTTTCCTTCAGGGAAAGTCAAATATAAGCAGAGCACATTCATATTAAAATACTATTAGTATACTTACACTGACTGAATTAAATTGTAACCTCATTTTTGAGGACAGTAGCTGAGTTTAATAAATTCTGTCAAAGCCAGATGTCAGGGGGCTGCCTTTTTAATGCACCCAAATTTAAGCACCAGGTTTTCTTGATAAACATCTTCAATAAATCAAACATTTTCAAAGTGTCTATACTAATTATATAACATTTCTGGCACAGGAAGTAATGTTCATGTATGTTTGAATTAAATTGCTGTGAAGATGAAAATGCTGATAGCATTGGTTGCTCAGTTCCACACAGTATATTTTAAATTTGTACAATTCACCTCTGAAATGTATGATGCCGAATTTTGCCCCAAAAGGCGAGAATAACTGCCTAAGAGACTCAGCTTAAGTCTAATAAGCAGGAGGTATTTTATTGCGACGCGTCGGGGAAATCACAAAGTGGATTTCCGAGTTCACATAGCAAAAGCAAGCCTTATATACAATTTTGGGTATAGGATTACATCAGATCAGATACATAATCATGCATATTCATATGGGGCGTGGTGTAGGCGGAGCGTGGGCGGAGCGTAGGTGGAGACATCTCTTTTGGGAAATTTTCGGGTGGTCGTTCCTGTTGCCTTCATCATAGACAGGGTCTCTCCGATGACTCTTCCTCTTTAAACTTTTGAACCTCTTCCCTAATTTGGTCAATTCCCGGTGTACTTGGCTTGGTCTCTATGGCTTGGCAAAGTTCTTAGGGTCAGTTTGACATTGTTGGCTCTGAACATGCTTAGCCCATCAGTTCCCCCTATCCCTATCTCCTTCCTGTCATTGTGTTTCATGCTTTAGCTGATTAATTACTCTATGTGTTTCCTAATACTATGCCTTCTTCAAATGCCTCACATTCTATGTTTTAACTCATTATTTCTTGGAGGCTATCTGCTTTGGGGCTTCATGTACAAGTTTAAAATATACTAGTTTAGCTGAGAACAAGTTTTATACATATGATGCTCTAGATGAACTGTATTATTCAGCAAACACTTTGAACTTTATTGCATTTCCCAGCCATGAATCCTGAGGTGTTGGGGTTAAGACACTGAGCCAAGCTTCACCCTGTCTATCCAACTATCTTTACTGCACTGTACTTGAGGTGTGAAAGAAGCACTGTTAAAGCACTGCTCCAACCACAAGGCTTTTTGTTTACTACTTTTATTTTCTGCTTAGAATCCCAAGGATTACAAGTCAGAAGGAAAAGCACCAAACTGCTCCACACGAGTACCTGAGGCAGGACTAAAGGCAGACACTGCTCACAACACTCATCAGCATACAGGTAACACACAGCAGCACTGGCAAGTGGCACTTCTTGGGATTTACAACCATTTGTACCAATGCAAGCACGTTGGAATACCATACAAAAATATACAGAAGTGTTTCTTTAGCAGGGCATTTGCTATACAATATACTTGAAGTCATGCACGCGTAGGTAAAAAAAAAGACAAAAACCAAATTGAAGTACACACTGCAGCCAGGGAAACCACCAAACAAAACAGGAACATCCCAGAGCAGCTCCTAATCAAGCTGCCCTCAACAAAAAAGTGTCTAAATGCAGTTTTTAAAGATTATGAGATTCCATCTTTCAGCAATTACATCATCATCTGAAAATACCTCTTCTCCAAGGTTTTCTCAGCATCTCACAAGACAGGGACTTTGCTGAAGTTTATGATATATGACATGATCTGTAAGAACTTAGTTATAAACATTTTTATAAGCACAGTAATTTGCTATAGCATTCTTCAAACATTTATAGATAAGACCCTGTCAACATTCTCTAAAAACCTGTAAATATTAAGAGTGAGTTCATGTACAACATCAGATTTGTGGTAGCTACATAACAACTGAACACAGAGGAAGAGTTAAAAACTTCTAAGACAGATTGCTTTGAGAAGTGATAAGTTTTTCCCCAAAATCACACATTTTCTCCGAAGTTTTAAGTCCTTTTACAACCAACAAATCCTTCCCTCCCCACTAATCACCCAAACCAGGTATTTTGGCCAACATGCTTCTGACTTTGTGCTTGAAAAAACAATTGAAAGGTCAGTGGGGAATCAAGTTACACAGTTTCTCTCGAGTCACCATCATACGTAAAGGCCTTAAAGGTAGTTCTACCTTCTCAATGGTTTCAATACTCGAATATTCCAGTGGCTAGGAAATCACCAATGGCCAGGAGTGCTGAAACATCACCACAAAATAAGAAGTCAGGTGACTGGAATGAGTTCAAGCAGCAGGGAAGACACAAAGATGGTGTGTTCCATGCTCAACAGCAGCAGCACTGTGGCACCCAGACTGAAGCAGGAGCTCAGTGAAAGGAAATGTTTTCTAACTTTGCTGTGTATTGCTCTGTGAGCAGCTGGCAGGCAGTTGTTTGTGTGCATGTCTAAACAACCCCAGTACTACAATAACCTCTGAGATGGCATCACTTTCCAGGGTTCAGTGCTATATGGGAGGGGGGGAAATCACAATTTGTTCAAAACACACACAGAATCCTCTAGAGACAAATAAGAAAAGCCAGCAGTGGCTTTTCCTGAGCTCTTTGTATTAAAAAATACACGTAAGAAATCCTTCTACTATATTAAAACAAGATTTTAAGATCTTAAGTACTTCTAGTTTTCTTTAATGAGTTAGGATAAAAAAAGTGTAATTTTTTTCTCCAAAAAAGGGAATCTACATCTGAACTTTCAGGGATTTATATGTGAATATTTTTCATAAAAAGTAAAATTTAGTATTCAAAACTTCTGGAGCCTTAACACAAACAATCAACCCTGCCCCTGTCTAGTTTTCTTCCCACAATGGTGAGGATTTTGCTATTTAATGCTTAAATACAGTATTTTGCTTAAACTAAAATTGATTTTTTTTTGAGGACCAAATATCAAAATGTTTTAAAATAATTTGAC
Organism: Ammospiza nelsoni; assembly: GCF_027579445.1. Classification (NCBI taxonomy): domain Eukaryota; kingdom Metazoa; phylum Chordata; class Aves; order Passeriformes; family Passerellidae; genus Ammospiza; species Ammospiza nelsoni. The sequence continues at coordinate 11,973,259 of NC_080639.1, forward strand.
ACACAGACTTCAAAGCTGAGACAGATATCTGCAACTAGTTTTTCCTTCCTTAGTTTTCTTCTGGTCACAACAGAAAGGCTTGAAAAATTCAGGTCAGCTAAAGCTTTCTGATTTTTGGTTGGTGTGATTCCAAACAAAAAATATGCTGCACTTGTCATAAATCTTCATTTCTCTAAGAGTAAAATGGGGTCAAAATAATTTTTTTAAGCATTTTCCCCAAATCAAGTTTCAGTATGATCCACACAAATATTTTTGGTCAACTCCAAAAATCCAACATAAGGCTATGGAAGTCGACAGGCTACAGTTAGAGTGTATTCATTTACTGGTTTAAGGCACAGTATATATATATATATATATTCTCTCTCTCTAGAAAGCTACAAGTTTAAAGTCACAGTGAGGAATTTCACATTTCAGTTTTGGTCTGGCACTCTAATCATGTGTCCTGTCTACTACCTGTAGACTTCTGTAAAGCATTCCAGGTGCTGCAGCCTCAAATCCTGTTTCCAAACCCAGACTGAAGTGGGTGGAAAATACTGAAACCTGAATTGATCCTAAAACAGTGCACTTAACCTTTTGCAAAAATAAACATCAGCACACTTGCACATTTGATACTTAGATATACCCTGGAATTATTGAAGTTGGAGGGGGAAAACAGTCTTGGTTGATATTTTAACAAACAGGAGGAGTCTGCAGGACACAGCTGCTGCACTTCTGCCAGGTCAGTCCCAGTTCCACTGCTCTGGGAACTCCTGCTGGGCACTACAGGCCAGGGACACTGCAAACCAGAGAGAGCTGCAAGGGGATGGAGGACCCACAATGCTGGGCCACAAATAACAAATATTACCATGTTCACACTTCTGGTTTTTAGAGACAAACTCAGCTCTGACACCACACATTCCCACAGAATCAGAGCACAAGCTGCCAATAACTGTAGAGAGACAATGCTGACAGGATTTCTTTATGACAGCATGAATAGCAAAATCTGTCTGCATTTAAAAATGCAGAAAGAAACCTTACATCTTAAGCAAATAAATTCAAAATATCACAGTTCAGGTTTTCAGCCTACAAGGCAAAAAGCACATATTTGAGGCAGTTATGTGCTTAGACACATGAAAAATTGAGGGCTGGGCAGATTTGCTTAAGTAAGAGCTATGGAATTTTCTCTCTAAATGCTTAAAGTTCATTTTTAAAAGCAGCAGTGTCTATTAATAAGACAAAGTGTATACTTTTTACTTGAGTTTGAGGACAGATGAGCTGATTAAAAGCTTTGAACACATTCACCCATAAATAAAAATATACATCAGGAAGTATAGTCTTTGCAAAAGGTTCTCAAAATTTTTAAGACTTTATGGATTCTAATATTCTAGTTCAAAGTTCTGGCTCTAAAAAAAAGGTAAAAATTGTGCTTAAAAAAAAAAGGACTAGTTTTGAATTGTCCTTCATTGTCACACATTTCCTGGAGGCTATACAACAGCAGTATGTAGCTTTGGTGACAAATGTCTCCTCTAAAGGAACAGTGGTGAGAATTTTATATTTTACAGTGCTAAGTGCTTACAAAAGCTACACTGATTATCTCCCAGAAACAAAAATGCAACATGTCAAAGCTGTAAATTAAGTGAGAAACATTCACCATTAAAACATTAAATGGAAAATAAGCATCAAGAATTCAGTCTACTTTACAACTAACAATTTTCTAGTAGCTTAGTGACTTAGAACAGCAGCACAATTCTGTACAGACTCTACAACCACTTCCAAAAACATTTTCATAGCTCAGAGTGTTAAAGGTCAGTAAATGGCTGGTTTTATCTATAAATATAACAAAAGTCTAAACACACTCAACCCTGTATTGAAAAAACTTGATTCAAATGAAAGTTTCTCAAATGTTTACATTTATTAATGACTACATAACAGACTTTATTCTGTGCTGTCAGATGGATCAGATTTATCAGACTTCAGAACACCAAGTGAGTTCATCACTTGTTACTGGCAAACACATGGAAAATGAGAAGTATCAAACACTGACATATGCAATGCTTTTGAGGTTAAATGTCAATGCATTTTATTTTGTTAATCACTGACTTTAAAGTTAGTCCAATTAGGTTATAGATGAAAAATTCACTTAGACATACCAGCAGTCTCTGTGCCTTCTACAATGTATTCTTACTGCACTGTTCACAGTTCTGCCATTATTCATCTATTTGTTTTGAAACATAGCAAATTAATACTAAGGATTTGCTACATGAAAAAACCAAAATCAGGGCAGAACTCTAAATGTCAGATATAATACTAACTTAAATTCCATTTACTGCAGGTTTCTTGGAAATAAAACATACAGAGAAACCTCCCACCAAAACCCCCAAACCAATCCTCTTTCAACAGGATGCTAAAATGTGACCCACTGCAACTTTTAAATCACAGCTAAGATGATTGGCTTTGGACAACATTAATTCGCTCAGTTCCAAGGTGCATTTGCTAATTCCAGTGAAGATGTGAGTTTTTCCTTATCAGACACAGAGACTTTCTATGAAGTGTTAGATACATGTGTCACTGCAGCATGATGAGATTGTGAGGAACATGTCTGATGACATCAAGCAGAAAAGATTATAGTCTTCCAGAGCAATTTCAGGGTATGAAGCTATCACCAAAGCTTCTCATTAAATTCCTCCCTGTCAAAGAAAGACTCTGCTGTACCAAAAGTTAGTGGCATTTAATATTTTAAGGTCTTACCCTGTTTCCTCATTCTGTCTCTAAGAGCTTATAAAAAAATCATATTAGATCCACATAAATAGTTTTTATTTTGAATGCATCCTGAGGTCTAAACCCTTACAGTATGTGTCCTGGTCTCCTCCCACATGGTCTAGATAATCTAAAATGTGAAGAAAAATAAAGTGGAATTTTAATGTAATTAAAGGTAGTAAGAGACATTATAATGTATTTGCCAAAAGCTGTTTTATAAATGCAGCCCACTCATAATTAAGAATATTTCAGTAATATTTACATCTCCTTATATAAGCAATTAACAGTGTATATATATATATTGGACTATCCTATGTTTCTGCTGAAATAATAATTGAACAGTGGCAGAACTACAGATTTACCTACTTTACCTTCTTGTCCAAAAGTAACAACAATCATTGTATTTTACCTAAAAAATAACCTCAGACTGTTACAAAATCTAGTCCTTTGCAGAATGACAAGTAGGATAATTCATCCTCTCTCAGAATAGGATGAATTCGAAGACTTGTTCTAATCCTATTACCATCCATTGATTGTATGGCAAATCTAATTGGGATTAACTCCTAATCCGCCAAACAGCTGAAGTTGTCCAGTCCACGATCACTGCACAATCCAGACACACATCCCTGCCAACAGTTTAAATCTATTAAATGGCACACAAGGCATTTCAATTCAAAATAGGAGTAAAACTTCCCCTCCTTTCCCCAGTAAAGGTAAACCATCTCTGAGAAAAGGGAGTGTTGAGTGAGATGTGAAAAACTCTTTTCATCTGGGATCTAAGACTCAGGATTATACCTATTCCTACCTCCAACTTGAAAATCAGGCAGGAAAATACACAAGATACCAGAACTCACTTTATGAAGAGTTCTAACAATCATCAATAGAACTCCAGCTAAAAAAAAATCATTAAATGAAAAAAAAAAGTGTTATCCTATGCTGCTGTAATTCAGTAGGTTTCACTTCATGGCATATTTTGAAAGCTATCAAAGATACCAAATATCAAGTCTGTTTCACTTCCAACAGTTCCAACAAATGGATTCATGCAGAAAGAGCCTGCTAAGGTGGCAAAACAAAATCAGAAGTAAAAGAGAGTACTAAGCCAAAGGGACTATGAAAGTCGAGGAAAACGATCTTCCACAGAAATCAGACCCTGCACATTTCACAGCCCTTTGCCAGCCCTGTGCAGTTCTGCCACCATCTTTCATTCACAGCCATTTGCAAGTACAACAACTCTGTTCTTCTATGTCTGAACAGCAATTCCTAGTTAAACCAACGGGTGCATTTAGCTACAAGTATATTAAGTCACACAAATTATCTTATATACATATACTGTAGCATACATTTGATTAGAAAATATCAAGATATAATCTATTCAAATAACTTTTCTGATTTACAAACACTATATATAATCTAACCTTCTTTTTGAAAAGGTTAAGACTAGAATACCAGCACATAGATTACTGATAACAGTGACAGGGGTTTGGCTAACTACAATACCCTTACTCAGTTACAGCACTTGTAATGACTTATTAATAACTTGAACTGCTGACATGGATATAAGCAAACAAAACACACGTGGCTTTCTTCACATTTGTCCTTCATTTTGGAAAGTCACTGTGTGAACTGAGTCTTTCCAGCCAGCTGCTCAAAGGAATTGACCCTAACAACACATTAGAAATAACTGAGGCACTTAGGCAGGCTGGCTGTACTACTGGATCAAGAGTATTCTTGATTGACTGTGAGCAGTAGATTTCCTCTTGGTATTCCTATGTGATGATTGAGCTGGTCTAGTGTTTCCAGATGAAGGTAACAGGTATCTCAGACACAGCAGAGACAGCTAACACAGAAGCAAGTAGTAAGCTCATCTGTACACAGAATCAATACATCATTTAAACCTAAGGACTGCTGAGATTTCTTCTGTTGGCAAAACACATGCCCAGGGGACAGAATTCCTTACACATAGCTATTGTAGGCTTTATTACAAATGGCAGTCACTGTAGCATCTAGGCACTAAGATAAAATTTATACAGAGCTGATAATTATGGTCAGTATTTCCCACTATTACTGAGTTTGCCCACATGCAGAAGGTAGCACTGTATGGCAGGACAGGAATTTGCAACTATTCCATATTCATTTTATGTATTGGCATTTATTAGGAGATGGTTGGTTCTCTGTTTACAACAGGAATAAAGCCTGCCTTGTCTACTTAGAAATAGAGCAGCAACTGCACTGGTAACTCACAGCATATCTCAATGTTTGCTAGCTTCCACACATGGACAAAGTCCAAGGATTAATTTCAAAATTCCAGAGAAAACTGACAATGTTTTAAAACAACATTACAGCAAATTGTTTATGAATCTGCTGGTATCCTTCCTGAATAGAAAGCTACATAGAATACTGTTGTCTTCTCACTCTCACAAAAAGTAAAATGTGTAAGACTTGCAATAATCTCACAAATGTTCAACTCACACTGATTGAACAAATGATTTGATAGAAATAACAGTTCTATATAAGCAGTACATTCTAGTTTGTCTAGACACAAATGTGGCAGCTTTTGAATGTAACATAAAATCATTCAAAGTATACTTGGCTGTGTGGTTTTTGTTATAGTCACAGTGTGCTTGAAATGTATTGAGTTTTAACCAGCATACTTTAGACCTGCAAGAGATGCAAGTTCAGAACACAGACACTGCATGGCACAGTGAGTAAAAAAGGTGTTTCCACAAAGCAGTACAGTGAAATACCAAAGTGTCTACAAGGCAGAGTATTGAGATGTTGCACTGATATGAGTCATGTGCTTATACACAGTTAAATCACTCCATTTTCAGAGACATGAAATAAACACCAGGAAAGGTTTTCTAAGCAACATGAATAAAACCATAAATTTTCTGTAAAGTATTCACAGTTCTGTCCTCTTTCCCACAAAATGTAAACTACTGATCATATTAATTTAGGCATTTCTGTGTTGCAATTTTTCCCATCTCCAGAGTTAAGTTTCTGGGGTGCATTGTCCTATATAGAATGAACATTACACAAAACAGCACAGCACGTGTAGAAGAAGAGAAAAGGTTACAAAGTGTGGGACTCTGTATAAATGCATTCGTCCAAAGGCCAGCATTGCAACAGACAAAGGGAGTGGAACTTTGGCTGCAATCTTCAAGAGTTTACTGTAACAATAGAAAGGAAAAAGATTATAATTTTGTAGCCACATATGCAGAAAGTATGCAAATGCCATATATAATTTTCCTTTGCAAAATAATTTCTATTTCAAGGCTTTGTTAATCTTTAAAACTGAACAACTAGGTCTAATGTGCCAGAAAAATTGATGCATAAGCAAGAGATATTATTCAAAAAGGTTAATGTCATTAAAACTATAATAATTAAGAAATTTGTTCTCTGTAACATAAGAAGACTTAATGGTTTAGATCACTTGAGATAATAGGTACTGGTCAAGAGGATAAATGACATTTGGTATTATTGATTGTCATTCATGAGACATTAACTAATTTCATATCTCAACAAGAAATATTCTGTCAGCAAAACCAAATTCCCAGAACTTCTTAATCCAGTAGAGAACACATTCTATTTCTACTCCCATAAGGGGAGCTACAGGAACATAACTATAATCCTGTAGAATTCCCTTTTCCTTGTAACTGTCTGACAATAATTGCTCAACATATTTGGATTCTGTGACACTTGAAAGGATTCAATGAATTGTGAGTTAAAAAGTCACATTTCAAGAAGTTATTATGCAGCCAATTGCTTAGACAGCACATTCTTCATTTATTTCCATGTGGCAAATACAGGGGATTTTTTCCTCTTAGCTGAACTAGAGGTACTTCACACACATTTTAGTTCATCTTTTAGACTTAACCATATGAGTTCATGAATCTCTACAGAGGCTGAACAATTACAACATAAATTAAGTTTTACCACACAAATGGTAATTCACAAAGAAGCAGGAAAGCAAAACTAGAGATTGGGCTACAGTACCTTGATTTCACTTCAGAAGTACTTGAATTCATGAGGATTTCTAAGATGCATACAAGCATAATAGCTGTGGTTCTACAGGGATCAGGATCAAGCCTAACATTGTACCTGCAAAGAAATGGTTTAAAAAGTACATAACTTCTAAACTAGGCTGCCAAATAATATCCATGTACTGATGACAAAAAATATACATGAAATCAATATGGCATCCCAGCCTGATTTTAAACCCTTTCTGAAACATTACTTTGTTCAACATGTCACTGATTCACTTAACACCTATTTGCACCACAATACAAACCAGACAGGACAGAGAAAACAATAATAATTAACAGTACTCTTTACAACTGTAAGGTAACTAATAATGTAAAGAACCAAACATTTATAATTTTTATTATCTTCAAAAGTTCCTGTAACTTTCTTCCACCTCTGTGTTCATTTAAGAACTTACCTGAGGTTTTTTAACCAATAAATTAAAGATGGCAAGTTGAGCAGCACAATCCACGTGAATAAATTAAGGACTGTAGTGTGCATCTTAAGACTGTTAGCAGCTTCAGCAGATGTTTCACTGTTGGAGGGAGACTGTGTTGCTTCTGGAATGCTGTCCACTGAACCCTGGGCTTTGACTGTGTGTGTACTGGAGTTCTGTGAAGTTTCTGAAGTTTCTTTTGAGTGGCCTGAATCCTGGAAATGAAAGACAGAAGTCACAAAGATGTGCACAGGCTTGTAAGAACCCATGCTGGGGAAAGAGGAAGGAAAAAATATCCTAACAGTATCACGCCAGCTGTGATTTAGGAAGAAAATCTGCAATTTGTGCCTCAAAAAGCCACCAAAAGTAAAGTCCAATTTTAAAGTATCTAAATTTAACCAGAAATTTCTCATACACTAATAGTTTATATGTCTATGGAAGAAAAGAATGGAGACTGTAAATGCCCTGACACCAATGAAATGAAAAGCAGTTCCTGGAAGGGGGAAGAACAAAATAAAAGGAGCAATAAAGCATGGGGGTGAAAAATCACAGATGATCATTCACAGGAAAGATATAGGAAGTAATGCAACTGGGACTAAAATATTACCTGTAGGAATAAAAAGCAAAGATAAATGAATGAGTTGGCAGATACTAACTTCCAGTGACAGCAATCCCCACAAATGAAACAAAATATTATATAGAGATGAAAGGAGAGGATTTTCAACTAAACACATGAAAAACCCACTCAAAGAAACCCAAAGGAAACTTTCAACAACTTTTTGTGTCAGACTTTGTTCTATGTTTGAAAAAAAGAGCAGGTACTTATCATATGCTGTTATCCACACCTGCTTACATCTTTGATCCTATACTTTAAAGTAATCCAGAAAATAAAGTTCACATGGACTTGGAGCCCAACACTTCTTCACTGTGTTTTTAGCAGCTCCCTGTTTACATCAGTCGCAGTCCATATTCATCTAACACATCTTTTTTGTCATCTCTGGACTAAAATACCTTGAACTCCACACAATGCCTCTCTAGAAAAAGCAGTTTTACCTGCAGTATACATTATTACCTAGAATTTATTTTTTTTTAAAGATAACCCATGCATAATCAAATACCAAAATTTAGACAAATCCTGTTAATCTGTGTGTATTCAGAGACAGAGTTTTCTTCTTAGATGAGAATTTCACATGGCAGAAACTTCAAACAGCAGTCATGTGTGATGGAGCAGGCTGCTCATGGCCTGCCTGTTCTTTCACACCACACATGCAGCAAGTGAACTGCACCTACCCAGTCACTGCAGCACAATCTAAGGGCACCAAGGCAGAAGTTTGCCAGACAATTTTTGGCCAGAGTTTGGAACAGAAGCAGGAAACAGACTCACCCTGTTGTGCATGTTTTGCTCTGCTCTTACAGTTACATGCAGTTTTACAACCTGGAAGACAAGCAGTTGCTTGTTTAGTAAGGATTCTTCACACAAAAGTTGTAGTACAGGAAAAGAAATTGAGGACTCCTTACTCTTCAAGGGAGCTACTAGTCTTTGTTCTTATAGTATTGCCAGCTAGAAGTTAAAATTTTCAATTTTCTGCATTGTTGTAGTGGGCATGTCAGATCACGCATTTCTTTGTAAGAAGCATTAACAAAAGAAGAAAAAAATTCTACAGATTATAGGATTATGACAGTGATAAATTAGAAATATCTGTTTCAAGTATGAGAATAATAACATTTCTTTATGTATGAAAAAGGGTAATCTGGATTTCTGCTTTTAACCTGGGGTTAATTCAAAGCACCTAAAATTTTCAATTCAGTTACATATACAAAATGTTTAGCCTTTCAGTACCTTGAACAAGTATTGGAGATAAATAATGAGCACAGCAAATGCACCACAAGTGGTCCAGCTAACCAAAGCAAGAGATATCATCCCACAGAGTCTGCTGGGTGTAATCAACTTATCTTTCTGAAGTTCAGGAGGTCTAAAAAAAAAAAAACAAGCCAGAAACAAAACTCCTGTTGTACTTCTTCTCAGACATCAATTTATGCTTGTTTTCAAACCCAGATGTATAAAATCATGTATAAATTCAATCTGCCCAGAATTCAATCTTGCCCAAGCATTCACACCAAAGTAAACAAACAAAAAAATAATTGTCAGGGTCAAAGTCATCTAGAAGAGCATAATTATATAGCATCAAGTTGTTTTACCTAATCAGAGATAACCATAATGAAGAGAAGAGTCTCAGAGATGTAGAGAAAAATACTCCACTCCAGTAGGCAATGCCTGTCCCAAAAAGAAATAGAATCAGGGACACAAGGGGGAACCATGCATCCTGACTACTCAGTACAGCAGCATCCACCTCTGGCAGTGACAGTGACTCCCATATCTCTCTAAACCAGTTAAACCTGCCAAAAACATGAAAGCAGTATTATTTATCACTTCCAATTGCTCTGACAGTTAGATATCTATCAACTATTCCTTCTATTACAGTCTTTCAAGCAAAATAACAGTCAGGTGTTTACAGTGACTACAGATAAAATAACAGTCCTCCCTAGCAACAGTTTTACTGAAACTTCTGTTTGAAACAAATAAATGATGCAAACTCACCCCTGCAGAAACACAACAATGCTTATAAGAGGTTCTACTTTGTAGGGCTTTGCTGTCCTAACTAGTTGGAGGGAGAAGTCTGAACACTGGCCTAGGATCAAGAACAGAGAGCATCTTAGTTACTGCCACGTCATGAACTTCAACAAACATCATCCATAACAAAATATAAATTTTCACAATGAGAGTTGACTTGAAAACAAGATAACCATGCCTTGTCAGAGTACTGCAAGGCTGCATACTTTGCCACCAAGCCCTTTCTCCACTGGGTCACCCACATTAAGGTAATAATGTGGTACCCATGTTAAGGTAATATGGCACATGAGCTTCTAGAGACACTGTGGAGCTTGTAACAAACACCTCCTGAATTTTAATAAAAATGCATTTTGGCTGAAGACATGACAGCATACCAAAGCTGTAATGCAAATCTCATCTTCCTCCAAGAAATAGTGTTTTCTGAACATTAACAAATGTATTTCTAACTTTTACATGTATTTTAGGTAGATTTCTGATAGTTCTAAACTACTGTGCGACACCGATATTTCAGAGAGGAACTGCAAATTAAAATAATAAAGAAATATTTTGCTACAACACAGCCTTGAAGAACTACCAGTCAAGAAAAAAATTAAAAAGAAGAGCATGGACCCAAATATTTCTGTAAGTTGAATGCTATTTAGCTTAAAAAATTGACATTCAGCTAGTCTTTCATCAGTAAATTCAATAAACAATTTCCCTAAATATACTTGTGACAGAGAAAAATATGCAGATTTTTAGAAAGCTACCTGTTGATCTCAATGTGCTCAGTTGTCCTCCATAAGTAAGAAGAATATTAGAAACAATATAGACTGGAAAAGCACCAGCATGGAACCTTACTATCTGAAAGACAAGGATAAAGGGATAACTTCATTTCTATTTATAAAAATATATTTTAAAAACACATACACAAATATTATCATGAAGCCAGAATGATAATGAGATTAGAAAATCTTTCTTAAAAGATCCAGCTTCTCATTTAAATGCATATTTGATATTCTCTAATAACAATTAATGTTATAGGTGGGAAATATTAGAATCTCTCATAAGCAGTTAATGAAACAGGTTTGGATAAATGATCAAATTAGAAAAAACTGGGTTTTTTTCCCCAGTCAAGACAAGTATAAAAAAAATCAAGCATTACATTTCAGTAAAGTAAATTTAAAACAATGTAAAGGCCACTTTTCAAGCAAAATCTGCATATAGTTATATATGCTTTTAGGCAAGGAACTTTTGGAAGCAATTATATGCATGTATTAATTGGCTTCCACTCTCTCAAGTAATGATTAATAACCAATAGCCTATAAACTCTATAAATGTTGTAAAATAACAACAAAATGAAAAATCCTTGCTCTGAATGCATAAGTTCATGTAGAGAACCTTGCCAGTTTTATTCCAGCACTACACTTAGGTGCTTGCAAATTAATCACTCTTTAGCAGCAGAGAACTGCAGATGGCCAGTCTATTTTTACTGATCCCCATGTCGAAATGTATTCTTCATTGATAACCAAAGAAGATTGGTTGAAAAGGAACATATGGACCTACTTAGACTTTTTCCCCCAACTTAATTGATGCTAAATGTATTTTAAAGTTCTAACACCACTGACTCATCAGGCTAGAAAGTTAAAATGACCTACAGATATTGAGCTCACCACAAAGCCACATACTGCACATTTACAGCAGCTCTTTAGAGCTAGAGAGCTTTTCTGCTCCTCTAAGGACCAGGGCCTGACATTCATCCAGGAGGGATCCTTGCCAAGGGAAAAGGCTGCAAAATGATCACTGAATAGTGCTCCTCTTGGCATTGAGAAGGAACCTGAAGTGCCATAGTCAGGAAGGGAGGAAGCAAAAATTTTTATAGATGCTACTGACATAGAAAAACCAATTTAGTATTAGGTTTTCTTACTTGCCCAAGAACCTGTAGAAGTGATGTCTTCAGAATTACCTTGAAAAAAAACATATTGTTTCATACAGTGGTAAGCATAAGTACAAAATACTTCAATTTTTAAGAAGCAAATTTAAGTTCTAGAATACAGCAATCCTGCAACTAAAATGTGCAACACCTTACTATAGACAATTAAAAGCAAATGCTTTAAAGTTTTAGAGTCCAACTTTTAGTACTAACCCAGCTGTTGCAAAATACTTGTAACACACACTACATTTGAAAAAGGCCAAACAGCCCACCTTTAGATTTGCTTAGTATTTATTTAGATTAATTAGCTATGTTTTAAAAGACTGAATTATGCAAAAATTATCCAGCAATGCAAACTAGCTATAAAATAAAACTGTTTTACTCACTTCATACTGACAGTCTGGGGAAGAGTAGATGTTTAACTCTGGAAGGCTGCTGTCACTGTGGGGCTGAGCAATGTGCAGTTTGGCAGAAATCTCAGCAAGAGATGGAACTCTGAAACAGCAACTTACATGGTCACTGCTGTCCTTATGACCAAACAGAAAAACCAAAGGTGTCTCAGTCCTCAACAAGTGCACATAAATCAGATCTACCACACCAAGTGTCACCTCAAGCTGTGAGCAAAATGGTGTAAGGAACTTGTTCATCCTGTCACAAAGAACTGTGTAACATCCTCAGTTCCCTCTCCTCTGAGCTATCCTGGGATTTGGCACTAAGGAAAGCAGACAAGTTTAGGGAACACATAGAGCATGCAAGTATGCTGAGTGCCAGGAAGGGACAGAACATATCCTCAGGAATATAATTCAGTTTCCTGAAAGTATTATGCTGCTGGAAAACACAGGGGGCTGGGAATTGTGAGGTATCCTTAAGACTTCTAAAATAAACTAGAAATACAGTTTTCCTACCATCTAAAACTAAGTCAAGTGTTCAACTTCATAAGTGACAAATATATTTCAAGCTGTATAATTTGATTTTGTCAGGACTATGCTGCTGAAGCAAACATAGGGCTGCTGTAATCCAAACCCTGGCTTCCAGGAGGAAGCCAGCATCCAGAGCAGCCACTGTTCTCCACTCATGAGAAGGTCAATGATAATCCTGAGAATTTCAGACCAGCATATCTGACTTCTTTTACAAGAAAATTAGTGAGAACTATTAAGCAAACAATTAGTAGGTATCCTTATTCTAGGAAAAGTCAAAACAACTGTGTCAACAAGGGCAGAAAGGTAAATGAGGAAAAGATGCAGAAGCCAAACACTTAAGACCGGAGAAACTGTCTCACATCAGAAATACTACCACAACACGATGCAAATATTCTTTAAAAACATATTAACAAGTCATTAATTGTTAAAGTCCTTACTTTGCTACAGTTATTGAGTCTTCATATGACCAGGGGATATGAAGTCTATAAACACTTGGTTTTCTTTCTGAAATGGAACAGCATTAAAAAATATAAACTTAACTACGAACAACATGTGGCAACTGTCTCTAAAAACTCCAGGGCCAGTAAAACAAAGGTGGCACACAGATCACTACACAGAATCTCTGGGCTTGCAGTTACATTGCCATTGACACTGCAATGCAGATCAGAGCAGTGAGCAGCAAACAAAAATGACACGGTTAAACTCAGGCTGTTACAGAAAAAGACAGTGAGACATCAATGTTCAAAAGAAGAACAGTTTTGAGAAGAGTTCTGCTTTACAATATGAAACAAAACCTCAGTCTAATGAAATTCATCACTTTGTTTCTTGAGAAAAGCACATTTGCCTAGGATTTTTACAAATGTGAATGTTGAGCTGCATAAGCTTAAACAGGATGTGTTGCTAAAGGATCCTGTTTCAAAAAAAACACTTTCAATATAAGGCAGAATCTTGAAACTGAAATGGAAATTCAACTTCCCTTTGCTGGGAAATAAGAAAAACAAACATTAAAATCCTAATTCCTCATTTTTGTTGATCCATCCTTCTTAAAGGGGGAAGTGAGAGATATCAACAGACACATTTGAACACAGACACATAGCAGCATTGCTAAACTCTATTGCATGAGAACACTTTAGCTCCTACAAATTTTCAACAATTTGTTTTATAAATTTGTACTTTAGAAGACTTCTATTTACCTTTGAGTGACTGGCAGTGACTGTCTATATAAATTTTGAAAGCTTGATATATCTAGAACACAAAAAAATAGAATTCACTCACTTTTCTCCAGACAAACAGTGGTTACATTACCTTAAAAACTTTAGTAGAATTCTTACCTGGCTGAAGTGCTGGAGCTGTACATTGTAAAGTAATCCAGTTGAATTTAAGAGAATTTTGCTTGAAGAAAACCCTGGAAAGGATACAATATTTTCACTTATTAGATACAATTATCTGAGAAGTCACTACATATTCAGATTATTTCTTTTCCAGGAGAATTACATACTTTCATATCTGTTAAACCCCCACATTTCTTATTTCTTTGTTGTTAACAAAAGCAGTGTTAGCTTCAGTGAAAAACAACCCCCAAAAACCTCCTGACCTGATATTTTTAGGCAAATTTATTATCCAAAGGTTAGTTATATTAGTTTTCCATTTTTTCCAAAAGCAATATGCTATACTTACCAAATGAAAAAATGTGTGTTACAGGGAGCTGGACTGTTCTGGAATCCTCTTTGAAGAATTCACAGCCCAAAGTATACTGCAATTGAGGATATTAAAAACAGATCTAAACCAAAGCACAAAACTAGAAAGCCTTTGTACTTGCCAAATTACATTTCCCAAGTGATGTCTCCTCTATCTTTGCTTATTGAACATTGTGCATTGCTAATTTCACTGCAAGATGCTTCTGTCACAACTATCTCAAAGAAGAACATCACACTTGTGCTGTGAATGACTTCTTGGTTCATGGATTAATATACCACAGACTCAGAGACTCTATTTGTGTAACAGAAAGCAATGTCAGCTCTGACCCATCTTACTGGAAATTCCAATTCAGTACTCTGCCATTTCCAGGACTAACTGGAAAGGTCTGCCAGACCCACATGGGTAACACACCAAGCCTCCAAATGTCCTCTTACTGGGATCCTGAGAGCTCTTGCTGCAAAGATATCCATCTCATTTGTGAGAGTCAAACTGGTAAACTCTGCACAACTCGGGCTACTCTGCAACTCAGGCTACTACATCATTTGTGGCTTAAGAACTTGCAGAACTATCTGACCTATGCTTCCCAGAACCCAGGTGTGCTGCCTTCCATTTTCTGTAATCTCTGCTAAGCTGGGTAAGAGAAGTGACTGTTCAAAGGTATGAACATTCAGGAAAACAGTCAGAGGATTAAGAAGAACAAGGAAGATTACCATTAGAATCTCCAACAGGAACTCTAATAACTGATTTGAGAGCCATGGCCTTGTACATGTTTCAAGTGCTGTTCATGCCTTATTGTTTGGTATTTTATCAAAGTGTTTCTGAGCTTACAGAAGCTACTTTCAAACCACACTACACTGTGGGTCTATGGCTTCTCAAAGTAACTCAGCACATATTAAATATGCTTCCTTTTCCTCCTGTCATAGCCCCTGAAAGTTATGAATACACCAAGCAAGGAATTTCTGAATGTGGTATTTTTTTACCTTATTGCCAACTGCAGGTGGCACCTGAATGACAATGTGGGACAAAGAAGGATAGTCCAGGAGTTTCAGCATTACAACCTTAAAAAGAAAGGAAGAAAGAAAAAGAAAGAAGGAAGTAGCAAAGCCATTAATGAACACACCCCTTAGCTTGCCCCTTGCCAGTTCCCAGTTGTTGACCTCTTGTACCCTCTCCTGTGGAATGCAATCTGTCCCAATGCTCCAAACAGAACAGCTCCTTCCTCTATGACTTGCAACGACCTCCTGAAACACCTCTCCCTCCTACAAGTTAGGTCCACACTTACCTTGGTGGTTGGAAGTAACTCAGCTCTCCAGGATAAATCAGCAGCTTCCAGGCTGTAAAAATTCATGCACATTAAAGGATGAGCATATTCATTATGCAGGCCCAGCATTATGGCAGTGGATTAATAAACCAGCTTCTCTCTCTCTCTGAATTAACATTTTAAATTGAGAAGAAATTTGGCTGCACTGCTACCACAGTAATTTATCAAACTGCAGTAATTTCAGATAGTGCAAATCTTATTTGTGCAAAACCAAGCCAAGCAAAGCTCCAACTCTCTCATACAGAAAACCTGCAGCATGTATTAGCCAGGCAGCTCAGACACAAAGAGAAAACTTTTCATCAGCTAAAACTGTACTAGCATTGAAATATTATGCAGTTTTATTAGCATCTGTTAAAAATCAAAAGCACAGATTTTCCTATGGAAATACCTAAAATAGAGAATATAAATAAAAAATGTTGTTAGCTGTTAAAGAGTTTGTAGCAATTCTAAAATGTGTTCACACACTGAACTGCAACACATCCATTTGGTCACCAGGTTTTGATTTTTTGATTACCAGAATACTGCTGTTTCTCTAAACAGTGTTCATGACCTCAGGACAGTCCACAGCCAACCCACAATTGTTAGATGAGGTTTAAGTAGCAGTCCTGAACGAGTAACTTCATCACTTCATGCTGATCAAAGGTTCCACAAAGGAGTCACAGCCAACTTCTTGGATCAGGAAAAAGTAACTGTGGCATTTGACTATCTGCTGGAGGCAAGACTGCCTGTACACCTCAGTGACCCCAGAACAGATAAAAATTTTGCTTGTTCAATTTTGCCTGGAAGCTTTCCCTTATTTGAAGAGTAGAATGAATTTACTTTGAGTCTATTTTACAAGTTTAAGCTAAGACAATGTTTTAAATCTATTTTGTAACTACTGTCATAAAATACAACCACTAAACCACGCGTCCTTCTAAATACTTTTCATATGACAGTAGCAAATTTAAAATAAGAAAGAAAGAGATGCTTTACTCCACTCTTCTGAAGGCTCTGTGTGACATTTGATGTCTTTGTCACAGGGTTCTAAAGAAACAGAATGACAGAATGGGTTGAAAAGGACATTAAAACCCATCTAGTTCCAACAGCTCTGCCATGGACAGGGACACCCTGCACCAGACCAGGTGACTCAGGACCCCATCCAGCCTGGCCTGGAACATCTCTAGGGGTGGGACATCCACAGCCTCGACGGGGGAGCTGCTCCAGTGCCTCACACCTTCACAGTGAACAACTTCTCCCCAATATCCAACCTAAACCTGCCCTGCCAGTTTAAAGCCACTACCCCCTGTTCTGCCACCTCATGCCCTTGTGGAAGGTCCCTCTCCAGCTCTTGCCATGAAGGTCAAAAGCACAGCTCCCTGAAGAGGAATATCACCTATTTTAAGAAAAGCTATTCTTTCCTGTTTTCCTGGTGATATAGAAAGCATGAATTATTTACAATAATGATTTTACTTCCCAATCCCTTCCTACCAAGGATAATTTATACACTTTAAATTCAAACACAGCCTCACAAAACCCATTTGAATAAAGGACAGGAATTGTTCATACTCACCACATTGATGAATTAGTGTTCATGCAGCCATAAATCCAGCTACTTGTGTCCTGTAAAGTCAATACCATAAAATACTCCATTACCTAGGTGTGATTGCATTTATAAATATATTCAAAATACTGATTACTTCAAACAATGCAAGGGTTAAAACTGATGATAATTAAAGGACTGATATCAATCTTGCAATTATAATTGCAAGGACAGAAAGGTGAAGCTTCAGAGTGAATGGTGGGGGTTTCCAGGAACCATTTTACACAACTTCAATTTGCCACCCTTTATATGAGTAAATACAAAGTTAAGCAAACAAGCTTTCATAAATTCTCTTTTAAAAATATCCATCTTACATACGATGTTTAATCTCTTCTAACTAAAAGGAACATCTCAAGGTACTCTTTTAAGCAGTAGAGGAATACTTTAGATATTTAATGCTCTACTGCTCCATCCCTTGAGAATTTAAGTGTTCTGAAGCAACAGCACCATGATGCAGCTCTCAGACATTTGTTTGTTTTGTACCTCCCTCCCCCTCTCAAGCTGTACTGGGCCTGTGTTTCAGACACCATAACAAGGGAAAAGTTATCCTGTCAAAGCACAGCTAAGGTCACAACATACATGCAAACACTGAAGGTGCCACTGAGAAAGTTACAAAAGCACCAAGCACACACAACTGCTGTTCACAGTGGTGGTATGAATGCCATCTTTGCGAGGGGAGGAGTGGCAACAGGGACAGGCAGGATGAAACAGGAAAGCATCTCAATTTTCTTGCCACTAATGTAAATATGTGATTCTGAAAAGTGTATTTATCCATCTTCAGTTTGCCAAGAGATTAAATTCATTCTTGTATAAGTAACTGAAAAAAAATTTGGCTGAATATCTGTGTCTCAAGCTAAAAATACAAGAAATGCACATTATGGTGTTTCCTCTTCATAGGAGACAACTGAGATGGTGCTCATCTGTCTCCCATTCACTTTCTTTGCTTAGTAAAAGATCTCTGCAGCCTTTCAGGCTCACTTAAATTTTATTATGGGAAAGCAAACCTACAAACAGCTTTCCCAAATTAGAAGTATGGCAAAAACACAGCAGCACTAAAAACAACTTCTTCCTTCAAAACCATTGATACAGAACTGCACTAAATCAAAGGACACAGTAATTAGAGCTAACCAGGAGAGTTGGAAAGAAAACATCTGAGGTTCAGGTGGCACTGAAGGTTTCAGATCTTGAATACTAAGTGGGACATGCTAAAACAGGTAGTGCCTCTGACATGCATTAGGCTGTGATTGCAAATGGATGTCAGCAATTTCAACAGCTCATTAATTGTCTTAGGACTGCAGCAAATGGAAATTAAAAATCACATCTTTATAAACAAATGCCAGACATTAAAGAAGTATTTTCTCACCAACATACTATTTTCACAGTAAACATGACTGTATGATTTTCTGTGGCTTGCAAGAGGAAATGAGAAATATTTTCCATCAGAATCCTAAAAAAAAAACCAAAACCAAAAGCTCATTATTAAAATAAAAAACCACAACCCCCTGCCCCAACACAACAACCAAACAAAAATATAAACACACAATGGGGAAAAATATTACTTACATTGTAAACTGAGTAAGTCCATTTTGAGGCTTTGACTGTAATCCAATTGAAAGTTCCTAAAAATAAATATTTCAGTATGCTGCACTGCAGGAACAATTATCCTTTCATCCAAAACCTGGTATTTTACTGATCACCAAGGTCTTATTTCCTATCTATATATGGATATAAACCTTTTGTGCTTTAATCAACACTGAGGATTGCTACTGCTTACAATTACATGCAACAGTTATCATCAGTTACACAGGAAACAATAAAGCCCTAGGATCCTGTTAATAAATACTAATGGCAAAATAAAAACCCCATGGATCTTGAAACAAAATAAAGGCAACAAAACAAATAAACCAAATTATATTCATGTAATTACAGGGTGAGTGATTAATGATGAGGCAACATTAGGAACAGCCCCAATCTTTGTCCCTGTCAGCATTTTAGAAAGCTAATACAGAAACTTGTGCAGAAGAACATCAGCAAAGTAACACAGAAAAAACCAGGAGCAGTTTAAAGATATGCCTGGGAAAAGAGTAAGGCAATAATGAAGACCTCAGATTACAAACAATGCCAATTGTCATGCAAAGAGGTTGTATCTTTCTTCCATTTAAGGAGAGTAACAAATTCATGACAGAAATTCAGCTAAATGTCAAGAGGTCACCATGAATAGGAAGACAGAAACATGAAATTCAATTTAAAAGAAATTTTTCTTATTGCTAAAAACTGACCCAAAAAAGGCAACCCTCCCAAAATATGAGTTTCACAACCTCTCTGGGCACCTGTCCTAGTGTTTGACTACCTTCCTGGTGAAATATTTTTTCCTAATACCTAATTAGAACATCTTTTGTTACAACTCGATTTCTACTGCCTAATTGTAGAAACCTTCTGCTTTCTAATTGTGCTATCACTGTAAACCTCTGACAAAAATCTAACTTCATCTTCTCTCCAATTCTTCATTAGGAAGTTGAAAACAGCAACATGATCCCCCTCAGCATTTTCTTCAGGGTGAAATTCCTCAGTTCACTCAGCCTCCTTCCCCCATTTCCTATGCCTCAGGAACTGCCCATTTGGGTGGTCTTTTGCTCCACACTCATTTCAGAGATGCCAATGCATAAATGCTTTCATGTAAGAGGGTGCCCAAAACTGGACAGCAAAGTACAAGCTACATTGGTACTTCTACAATGTCTTACACTGAGAACATTCCTGACATAAAATGGTTTGTGTAAAACAGTTCAGCCCACTTCAGCAAAATAAAGCTTTGCTCTACAAAAGTTGTGTTTAGTCCTTAAGACTCCATGTAGTCAAAATCTCTCACTTTTAACTCTGCATCCTTAGGAAGGAACTGTAGAAGGAACCCCTCAGTGTTTCACCCTGCCATGTCATGGGGAAAAGTGATTGATGGAGCAGGTCTGAATGTTCAGGATTTCCATGAGCAGAACAAAATCACCATAATGGCTCTGCAACCCCCCTCCAATCCCTCTTGCAACCACTGCAGATAAGACTGCTCTTCTGACATCCAGCAATGCCCAGTTTCTGAGATCTCCTACTGGACAACCTGGTGTAAATATGACTCCTCAGAGTCCGAGCTATAGAAAAGTGACAGATTTTTGCACCTATCCCTGTTAACCAATTTAATACCAAAACCAAATAAACACAGATTGCTTAGGCCTATAACCTGCATATTATTTTAGTTTGCCTGAAGGAGGATAAAGTGTATTCTGAAACTGTTAATGAGAAGATTAACCATTAACAAAGCAGTATCACTGAACCCTATTATAAAGAAAACTGCTGCTCACCTGTGAGGTGTGTAAAAGCTTCAGGATTTTCCTCATACATCTTTGCAGGGTGTCTCACAAAGTGGTGATTCAATACAGACATTCTCTTCTTTGGATCCTCAGTTATCTAAAACAAAAGCACATTATCAATTTTTACCAATGTGTGTGATTTAAGATCACCTCATGATCACAGCTAGCAATGCAGTTTTGTGGGGGGAAGGCAGCAGAGATTGTTAGAACTCATTGAGCCCCTTCTCTTCTGAATGCAATACTCGGAAGTGCCACCAACAGTCAATCACTGCAATACAGAAAATCTACACATTACTGAGCACAGCCAAAACTTTCAGGAGTTTTATATTCTCACCTACTCATAACCCAGGAAACCATTCCATTAAACTTTCTTTATAGGCACACATGCATTCTTCCTGAAATGAAACTCAGGCCAGAGCTTAAGAAAAATTCTCACATTTAGGCTAATCTGAGCTCTCATATCCAGCTGTATTGCCACACTGGGATTCACTTTTGTTTGGATTTTGGCTGGGATTTTTGGTTTTTTGATTGGTTTGGTTTTGCTTTTTCCAAATAAGCCTTCCAGGACTAATTTTTATCTATTCCACTTTCCAAAACTGTGGCCATTCAACTGATTTCTGAAAAGTTTTACTCTCTAGCACAGACAGTGCTGCAGAACAACTGTACTGCTCTTTTTGACTCTCAAAATCACACAATAAAATAAATACACATGAAAAACTAGAGGAATCTGTCCCAAACAGCCTCAGAAGGAACACCTGAAATCCTTCCTCTTCTGTCTTGGGCTCTGCACTTATGTACACATTAGAGGTCAAATTCACAGCTACAGATCCAACAAAATTTGTTTATCCTGGTGCAAGGTCAACTGAACCTGCTGCTTTGTGGAAGAAATGTTCAGCCCACAGCTCAGCTATAAAGCATCAAGCAGTCAATAATGAAAACTGAGCTAACACTTTATTTCTGACTCTTTGGTTAAACAACACAAAGGGATTTCTCAGTTACTGGTACAAAATGGGAACTTCTCAGCGTGACGTAGAATAATCAAGAAAGAGCTTTCTGTGAAAGAGGGAGATATCTCTCCTGATTAAACATTCTGGGATGGAAGAAGAAAGTCTGATGGGTAAAGATACAGAGATCACATATACAGACCTGCCTTGTGTTTTCATCTATGAGATCAAAAAAAGCTCTAATGGTAGCCAGGATCAGTTCTTTGCACCTAGAAGACAGAATAAGGAAAATTAAATCTAGAAAGGTAAGATCCAGGGTGTTAAAGTTGGTCAGAAGAGACTTCACCATAACAATAAAGTGAAGGTAAATTATGGTAGAAAGTGCTAACAGTGGAGAAGAGAGCTTTGCACAGTGAGTCAATGAACCTTTGTTCCATTCTCTTACCACACTATGGAGAGATGGTCAGTTGAGGCCCAAGCTCTAGGCACAGCTGAGCTCTGTTCGGGGGAAGAAAACCATTAAGCTTTTGTTAGTACTCAATTCTAAAATTATATGGAAAATTTTCCCCTCATTTAAACATATTTGCACAATTATTAAAAAGAACAGCCCTTATCTTAAGAGTTTCAGAGCTTAGGGTGCAGCAGAATGACTTCTTCAGTCACCCATCTTGCAAGCACTGAGGCACGTGCAAGATGGAAATGATAAAACAAAATTAGAAAACTATCTGTGTTAGATAGCAGAGACCAGGGGTGAAAGGGCAGAAAATGGAGAGGAGGAAACTTACCAAAAATTTCTTCAAAGACTGCTTCTATGACTAATCTTACTATTTTAATACCTGATCCTGGCACATGAGCATAGCAGCACGCCAATGAAAGCTGTTCTTGAGAAACCAAGGGCATCCTCAACAGCAAGAACCATCAGAGCACCACAAAGAAAGGCTGGTCAGTCTGAAGCTATTACTTGCTTTAAATGGATTTCATATGTTACATTTTAGGGACTAACACTTTCTAAAAAACCTCCCACAAATGGAGCTCATCAACCTATTGCTCAACATGAATCAAATAAACTATGAACTATTAATGCATCATTGGGAAGTAAAAACCAAACTGAACAATAGCAACCACAAGACAACCTCCAAAACAAACCAAACAAAAACCAGAAAGAACTGGTACCACTACTCAGGAAATCTCATGCAAAATTCTGGTCACCAACACTCAAGAGAAATGAAAGTAGAGCAGATGCAGAGAAGGGTTACTAGGACAAAGGGAATGCAGAGTTAATCCTCTTAGCCTAGCAGGATCTGAGCTGAGCCTATTTATAGACAGCTTTCTGTACAACACACAGGGAGGTAAACACCAAGGGAATGGCAGCTATTTCATATAGCACTTTAAGCAGATGTCAGAAGAAAGGCATTTAAAAACTGGCTTCTGCAGTAAATGGAAGTTGGAAATTACAAGTTTTCCTCTTCCTTGTGTTTTCCAGACTCTCCACTGTCCATGTAGGGAACAAGTTGATGGAGAGGGGATGGAACAACAAACCTAACTACTTCCTGATGACCCTTGATTAATTTTGAAAGCACAGATGCCTCAAAAAGCAGAAAATTTGACTTGATGATCCTCTACATCCTTTCAATTCCTAAATTCTTTGAAAAACAACAAATACAAAAAGAAGGTGCTATGCCAGAGCTCTCTTTTATAATAGAACATTCTACTTCTATACTACACATTCGCCTTTCTCCACATACACATCTCTTGCAAAAACACAGGGAAATAAAACCTGAGTTCTGGAACTGAAGAAGTGCAAGCAGGTGGTAAAAAGAAACAGTACCAAGTTATAGATGATTCCAATCAGTGCCACACATATTCCTCCAGTGAATGGCTCATTTAGACTACATCAACTATTCTTGATTCTATAACCATACAGTATCCATCTAGCGTTTGAACATGCAGTATTTTCATATTTATTGACACTATGCTGCCCATATAGCACTGATACATGCATTACATTAATAACTATCTAACACAGTTCCATGCAAAACCAAAAAAAAAACAGTTTGCTTTTTTACCACAACAGATAAGGCACTGTCATGTTGACTCAATCTTGGTAGAAAAGCCAGTCCTGAACGAACTTGGTAATCTCTGAATCCTCCCGCCACAGAAAGGGTAGTTAAATTTCTTAAATCTTGGGCCTTTAGAATCCAATGATTGTTTACAGCTGTATAAAAATCTATAAAATATATTAAAATCAATCATCATTTTCCCATAAGGCTATTTGATATAAAAAAAAGAGCTATATAAACATTAACTAAGAGTTTCTGTAAGCCCCCTAGGAGACATTTGAGCTCTGATTATCACTTTTGATTCATGTAAGAGAGGAAAATTATTGTTTTAACCCAAAGAGGTAGCAGTTAGGAAAGATACATTTTCTTTATCAGCTGAGCACATATATTGTTAGAGTAGCAATCCACACGTTTATTTGAAGGACAGACACAGATTTACTTGAAGTCCAGAAACAGTCAGTAAGGATTAAACATTGCTCTGAAGTCAATTGTAGGATGGAGAATTAATACAAGCACAATAAATCAAATGCAGCAGCTAAAGATAATTCATTCCTCTTGGGTGTCACAGAGAACAATGAAAATTAATGTCTGTTCCCTTTCCTTCACCAATTCCCTCAGTATCTCCATGTAGCAGCACAAATACCACAAAACACATATTTAATCAGTATAGTTTAATCAAATCTAGCTTTTCAGGAAGTGTATAGTACACGTGTAATGATTATACTTCATTTTTATGCCACACTTATTTAGGTGAGAGAAGATATGATCTTTTTTGTAAATATTTAAAATATGTAATTACATCTATATTTATATTCTCACTTGTACAACCTTTGGGTATGAAAATCATTAAATTTATCACCTTTTACAGAACTAACACTATCTCATCCAATAAAGATAAAGGTCATTACAGAGGTCAAGTTTCAAAAGAGGAGAAAAAAGAGAAAGAAAATACGTCATTCACTGGAAAGCTTACAAATTTAGTAACATGCCCTGCAACTTATTAAATTACAGATTATTGAGAGCTCCAGGCATTACACAGAAACTCAAGTCCACATAATCCATTCTATATGACACCTGACTTTCTCTGAGCATCCTGGCACCCTCAACTACCTGAGTAACAAAGGAACAGATTGATTACAGTAAATAAAGCAGCACATTTTGCTGTTGATTTGCAACAATCTCCCCACCACAGCTTGAGAGGATCAATAAATAAATACCATATGGTTAGACAAATGCAATACTCACCAGTAAGATATTTGTCCAAAGGCATTACAGGTGCAACATGAGGTGTGGCTTGTGTAATGAGCAGGTTTATGAGTTCAGGCTTAAAATTCTTCAGAGTGAGCAATGCTCTTGCAACAAGACCACCCATGGAATGCCCAACTATTGCCACACTGCTCGGGGCAAATTCCTGATCCTTCAGCAAAGAGCAATCAGACACATCAGAAACAGATCTGACATTGAACTGTTCTTATTTTCTTATCAGCTGTAGATTGCCCCCCCACTCCAATTAACTTATGGTCTTCAAGGACAACATGAATTAGCATCAACTTAACAAGCTCACAAATTCAATAAAAATGTCCTGGCTATCTCATGAAAATGTGCTTAATATGAATTATCCAGCTCAAAAGGAAATACTGTGTAGCCTGTGTAAGCTTAGTAAACTTAAGCTGATTTTAATTTCTGAAGTTTTTAGGAACAGAGGACATCAAAGAACTTTCCCAGAGAAAACTTGATGTAAGGCAATGCTATAGGAATATTTTAGTAAACTACAAATATTTACATCTCTACTAGAAAAAGACATCCATTGTGCACAGAAGTAGTTATTTGGAAACACAACACAGAACCTCCTCAAAACTCTGGGATTGTCACATACTAAAAATGCGTTAAAGTAATGCTCTATTGCATTATTATCACCTTCAAAAAGTCTCCCTCCCCTACTCCTCAGTTTTGCAGCAGGAAGGGCAGCCCAGAATTCCATTCCCAAAGGGAAGTGCACTACTCAGCACATGGCACTACTTACCTTGTACAGCTTAAGGATTACTTTGATGCACTCATGCACAAACTTGGTCTGTCGTTGCAGGCTGCCACCATACAATGCAACCAACTCCTCATTAAAGTTGACACTGAAGAAATTAAAATGATACTTGAAGTCAACATCTTCTGCTTTTCTAAGTGCAATGGAGCCAAGAGAACGTACTAGAAAAAGAAATCACAGCAATTAGTCCAACAGTCATTGCTTAGCATCACTTTAGCAGAAAAACACTGAAATACATAATCAATTAGGAAACAAATACATTAAATCCATTGTTCACCTCAAGTCATTTATAAAAGACATTGTAAACCAAACAATTTCTTTTCAGCTTACTGCTGACAACAGAGGTATTTTATGTCAGGAACAAATTTATACAAGGATCATGTTCCTCCACCTTAGGGCTGCTTTTCTCATCTCATTTGCACCTTCTTAGTGCCACCAGAGAAGAAGGCATCCTTGACTCCAACTGTAGAGGCAGTGCTACTGCTAGGATTTCCTAAAACTCCTTTCAAGGCCATCAAGAAGAAAACTCCTTTGAAGGCCATCATCTAAGAAAACATTCCCAAACACCACTAAGATAAGTATGGGGGACTGCAAAACCAAATTCTAAAGGACACTTGTCCACCTAAAACCTCGAGTGAGAAAACGTTCACTTTGCAAGGTCTTGCTTCTGACCTGTCTAACCCTGGCTACTGTTCAATTCAGCCTTTTGTGTGCAGAATTGTCCCCAAGTTTCCATGGAGACAATGCAGGATGGGAACAATAACAGCTGCAAATAACAAGGCATGGTAGTAAAAAATAAGAGAGAAAGTCCCAAAAGTGCCTATATAAAATAACAAATGATGGTAATAAAGGTCTGCCCAAATCCAGCACACAAGAACAAGATTCTCCTAGAGTACAGGTTGAAAGAAGAGCAGAACCCTCCTTCTCAGATTGTCTTTTACTCAAAGTCTGAATTTTGTACATTTTACAAATTTCATTTTAGTGCCCATGAAAGATGATTAATTAATATTTCAAAAATGCCTGTAACCACATCAAAAACTCCTGAAGGTGGGTTGTGAGTGAGCCTCTTCTTTCAAGTGAAAGGACAAGAGGAAATGGCCTCAAGTTGCACTAGGAGACATTTATACTGGATCCTCAGAAATGTTTCTTCCCCAAAAGGGTGGTCAGACATTGCTGCCCAAGGTGGAGTTGCCATCCCTGGAGTCATTCAAAACCTGTGCAGATGTGGCACTCAGGGACATGGCTTAGAGGTGGGCTTGGCTGGATTAATGCTGGCATTCCATGATGTTAAAGGCCCTTTCCAACCTAAATGGTTCTATGAAGATAACAAGGCCAGCAAAGGCAGCAGTAGCCCCTGTCTTCATTGTTTAACAAATATGAATATATTTTAAACAACTAAGAAAATTACAATAGCAACACCTTCTCTGCTCTTCTAGGCATCAAAATAAAACTGTGTCATCTCACAATAAATTCTGAACAAAGTAAGAATTAATATGAATTAATTTTAACAAAAGTTTTCCAAAATGCACAGATGATGTATTGCCAGTCTCCCTAAATCCATTCCAAAAAGAACATTACTAAAATATTTATTGTTCCTATAGCATGTAGTACTTCTACTCACCTAGTAAGTTTGTTTTTCAGATATTTCCTTTTGATTCCTAAAATGCCCTGAGAGTACCATTCTATTTCCTGCATAGTGATGTACTGCCCTGTGTTTAGAGACAGCATTAATTCACAGATTTGCAATATTTGATGCACAATCACTAAAGTCCATATGGCACCTCTCATAATCATTATGTTTGTAATCTTCTTTGGATGCTATTGTGCCTGGAAGTCTCTATGGCTTTTCTGAAAGTACTAATTGGTAAAATATTTTACACTGTTATAAGCTAAGCAAGTACATTATCAAAAAACTCCAGCTCTCTAAAGGTTCTCTGAAATCAGGTAATTTAATCATCAAGTTTAGTGCTAATATAAGGAAAAATTATCACAGTAAGAAATCAGGGCTCAGACCATGCTGGTTTTCCCCCCCCACACACATCCATTTTCTAACACCATGAGAGTGTTATTTACTGTTTCAAAGCACATTTTAGGGAACAAAAATAACAGTCTGACAAACCCAGACTGGAAGGAATAGCAGGTACCAAAGTAAACATTGAAACACAAAACTTCATGTACCATTAGCTTTGGTATTCAGAAAACTAAAAATGCTTTAAAATGATTAATGCTTTTCATTTGGAGTCTAGAAATTTAACAGGGAAAACAAAAGAGGTTGTGTGTAAAGTGGGAAGCCAATGTTAAGGAAAAAACAGCACAATATAAAGATGTAGGGAATAATGAAACTAGAGGGCAAGCTTAGATGAATTTCTATAGCATGTAATTCCTTTACATCACAGACAACAGATGGTTCAGTTTCTCCTAATCAAATTCAGGTCATGTTTTATTTGGCACTAACTGCACTAAACATGGTTCAAATCAAAACCAACTAGATGTTTGCAATCAAAAGTACAGCAAGGGTGCAGTGCTGCCAGAGCATGAACTGCATAAACTGTACTGTTTGTGGCTTTCAAAAGCCTTGCTGCTCCAGAGAAATATTACAGCTTAGCCATTCCACTGATTTCAAACAAAAAACATGTAACTTGACTGTTTGGAATTAAACAGACTAATATGATCAACCATTATGACTCTGTCTGATATTATTTCAAACAGAAAACTACCAAATGCACAAATCTGAGAGCTTTTTTGTATCAAAGCTATAACTCAGCTAAACACTTACCTTGTTTGTAACTGCCAGCATTCCCAGGCAGAAAGAGAACTGGAATTCCTGTCAATAGGAGATTTTTGTTTTCTTCAGCATAGTTCCCTTCCCCATAGAGATACAGCTCATATGCTGGGTATCGTCTGGCTGTTTTCTTGGGTAATTTTATTTTCTGTGGCAAAAGTTAAAAAGAAAACAAGGACCTTATTTATAGAGTTACAAACAGGAAAATACAGTGGCTATCCAGCCATTTAAATCATCTGGCACATGTGATTTTATTTTTATGGCTGAAGAAATCAGCCATAAAAATATTCTTTACAGTCTAAAGAATGCAGAATGAAAAACTGGGTTAGGCTTTAAAAAAAAACTAATTCAAAATGGAATATCAAACAAACTGTTTAATAAGTATTATTGGGCATACTGAATGGCTCCAGTTACTCTAAACAATTAGCTTTGAAACAAACTACAAATGAATGCAATTATGTATCTACCAAAGCTGCACATTCCTAAAGTAAATCCAGCCTTATAACACAGGTGGGGGAAAGAAAAAAAAAAAAAAGGCATGTCGAAACCCCAGCAATTCTCCCAGGAGAGGAGCAGATGAGAGCAGAAACTGGGGCACAAGAGTGATGCTAACTATTCCTGCTGCACTGGAATGGCTCTGGAACCCTTCCCAAGGCCATGGATCCCAGCACAAGGATCCAAGAGTCACACCTGGAGAGCAGTGGGATGTGGGTACCACCTGCTAGCTCAGGGTAACTGCAGCTCTGGTGGGAATTCTCTCAGCTGGTTTTACAGAGATGTCACCTGCAGTGGAGTTTAACCAACAGCAGTTACCACCTCAAACAGCTCAGCAGGAAAAACAAACCCCTGGTCCCCTGAGGCTTTTTCTGTTTCCTCTCCAGAGCTGGGTCTGTGGTCTGACAAAGTGCCTGGCTCTGGAACAGCTCAAGGTCCAACGTCCATGTCAGCTGTCTGTCAACAACAAGTAACCCCCTAACCTAGCACACATCTGATTCACAGGATTAGGATCCCCAAAGAGAAAAGAACAAAATCTCTCTGATCCCAAGGGCTAGGTGACGATTAATCTCACACCAGTAAGTCAATCTCTTCGAGTCATACGCCACTGTCTTAATTAAATGTGTTCTTGTTTACTACTGCCTTGGTTTAACACCTGCATAGAGGCTGGTTGGTTTATAATTCTGAGTTTCTAAGATACAGATTTTTTAAAATTTTTATGAGTGCAAATACACTCATTCCAGTGTTTGATTATTTATGTTACAACTATGTAACAATTGGGAGAAAAATAATACAAAGACACATGAATTAAGGTGTAATTTCTATTTTAAGGAAACATTTTTACAGAACAAGGTCAAGACTAAACTCAGTTTTGTATCAGAAATCTCCTGTAGAGTCTCTCTCAATTGCTTCGCTGAAATAGAAGCATCTTTAATTCAAATCATTTATTGTTTTCTCTCAGCTGCATCTACCATAAAGGTGATTTAGCTTTAATTCGATGCCCCCACACTCCTTCCCTTCCCCTGTTCTTGTCTATCTCTGCTCAGCTAATGACTGTTTTCTCCCACCTTGGCCTTCAAAATTTTTGGTATATTGGTTATTTGTAAACTATTTAAATTATGTTTTTTATGAATATAGATTAAAAATATCTATTCTATGAGATGTATCTATGTGTGCATATTATTTACATTTTTTTAATATCTTGATTCATTAACACAGTGTGAGACTTTGAGTTCAATTCTTTCACTGAGAAGAAGAAAATTTAAGCTTCATTCAGGGCTTATCTTCAGATCATCCTTTGATCTTTTCCCTTTCTTCATCATCCTGCCTTTCCAGCTTCACTCACCTCACTGTCCCATTCTCGTTCCTTTCTGCTGCTCCTTTTGGAGAGGCTTTCAAAATTATGTGAAAAAAACTTTCAGCAGTTCCCATTACTAAACTCAGAGTGTCAGCAAGATGTGCTTATATGACTTCCTGACAGATCAAATCAACTGTTCATCCACAGAAACTTCCCGGTTCATTGTCTTTTCAAAAACTTTTACAGAACATAAAATTAACATGCTGTTCTTCCTTGGGGCATTGTCAAACACAAAAACCCACAAAACCCATGAGAATTGTGCTGTCAAAATACCGTGGGGTTGGGGGATTTTTTGGTAAATCACAGTTTTTAAATATTATAACAAAGTGGCAATGTATAACTCCAAAGAAAAAGAGACATTCATGTTCCATGACAGTGGGTTTAAACTGTGAATTCCCAAGACATTGCTTATGCAATCAGTTGTAGCAAGCTACAGCAGCTTTTTACAACGTCAGTGCAGGCTTGGTTTTTCACCCTGGTTCTGTAAGAAATTAGAAATCCTCATTACTAACTTCTGAGTCTCTTGCCAAGTACAGCTCAACAGGGCAAGGGCAGGTTAAATTCAAACACTGCAGTTCTAAAACTCATGCAAAAAAAGATGATCAATTACTAGGCTGACTGGGAGCTAACTCACCCTGATGGGCACAAAAAAATTAATCTTCTTGTTTAATTGCTCAAGCAGTTATTTGTTTTGTAACGTGACACCAATCCAGAAGCAAGCGCAGGTACCTCCCACCGAAACTCCCACCCTGGGGTTTCCTAGCGAAGGCAGCACCACACACACAGCAGACACCAATAATAAAAAGCTACTTGTAAAGTACAATACCTTAGCAAACCCAAATGAATTCACAGTCTGCCCCCCAGCCCAAAGTACTGTTTTCTGCATGGCAAAAGTGATTACACAGGAAGCAGAAATTCCAGAGGGCAATACAGCCAGCTGTGACTTGCATCTCCTGCATGGAACCACTGCTCACCTTTAAGCCTTGCACCCCGCCTGAAGATGCCCGAGTTTAAGCCCTTACATAATGAGTAAACACAAAAGATGTGGTGGCAGACAAGAGTTTCAGGCACCCGCCAATACCGTCACACGGGTTTTGCCAGTAACTTTCTGTTGGTTGGCTTCAAGCTGAAGTAGGTTCTGGCTGCCAGGAGATCTCAAAACTTGCTGTGCAGTATTTAAGTACTTGTAACTGCTTAAACGAATTTGTTCTACAGCACTGACAAAACAATCCCTATAGCCATACCTAATTCCTCTTTTGTAGGCTAAGATGGCTATATCAAGGTTAGGAAATAAAGATTACGACACCCAAAAAATTAACTTTCTGCTTCATTATGAATTTAGACACTGAAGTTTTGCTTTTCATCTTCTTTACTGTGCAAGCCAGCTTGCAACCTGCTTCTGAACTGTGTTATTTAGAAAAATTATTATGTTTCCCAATGTAAATTAGATCTCACATAATGAAAAATGAATGTTCAGAAGTCAACCAGTTATGCTTTTAAGAAGAGAGAAAATGCTGTAGTATTTACTACTATCAAAAAGAGAAATAGTTTTCTAACAACTGCGTGCTGCAGCATTAGCAGCGAACTTACAAATATGCATGTACATCCTTCCATCACTAAACCAGAATAGTGTGTGGAAAATATCAATTCTCTCAAACTGATCCCAGGTTTTCAAAGAGACTTCTACAAGGCTGTTAGCAAAACAAGAGGGACCTCAGAGGTATTTACAAGCTCTCCCGTGTACCTTTTGGGACATGCCACCTCCAAAGTGCTCACCGAGAGGACTTTGCACCACTGTTCACCACCTTGAGAGACACGCTAATAGTCAAAGCTCAGTTCTGCCCTTTTTTGACACACTGGTTACTTCCTACTAAGAAGTGGCGAGAAGGGCCATGAAGTGCAAGGCTCGGCCTCCTGGGCACTGCCAAAGCTGGCACAGGAGCTGGCCCAGCCCCTTTCTCGGCCAACACCCGTGTGAAACCCAACATCCTGGGTTTCACAGAGCCGCTCGGAGCTCCAGGCATCGGCAGCTCGGACCGCGGGCAGGTTTTGCACGGCGGCAGCACGAAGCGCCCCGCAGGGTTACAGGTGGGCGGCTCTGCCACCGCCCTGTCCCCACGAGGGGCACCGCCACACGACGGGGGCACAGCAGCGCGTCCTGCCAGCCCGGCCCCGCTCCGGCCCAGCTGCCCGTGCCCCATTTACCGCCCTCCGCTCCAGCACGGC
Source organism: Ammospiza nelsoni (assembly GCF_027579445.1). Lineage (NCBI taxonomy): Eukaryota > Metazoa > Chordata > Aves > Passeriformes > Passerellidae > Ammospiza > Ammospiza nelsoni. Next base: position 12,005,768 of record NC_080639.1, read on the forward strand.
GGCGAGCCCCGAGTGCGAGGCTGCTCTCCCTGCCCGGGGGAGCGGCGCCTCAGGCTCCCGGCTCCGGGCTCCGGCCGCGGCGGGGCGGGCGGCACCGCCCCGGGAGCGGCAGGTCCCACCTGTTACACCCCGCCGCACTCACCAGGTACTCGGGGTACTCGTACATGTAGGTCATGCTGCACCGGTTCTCCTCGTAGAGGAACATCACGTCCCGCACGCCCAGCAGCACCAGGGCCGCCAGCGCCCCGTAGAAGAGCGCTTCCAGCGCGGGCAGCCGGCGGCCCGCCCGCCCCATGGCGCCCCGCGGAGCGGAGCGCTGCTCCCCGCGCACACAGGCACGGCGGGGCGGGGCGGGAGCGCCGCGCCCGGGAGGCGGAGCGGGAGGGCGGCCGGGCCGGCGCCTCAACCTGGCCGCCGCCGGCGCCAGGGGGCGGCCGCCATGTTGGGGAGGTCGGGCGGCCGCCGGGCCGAGGGGCCCGCCCGCCATGTCGCGGCTGGCGGGGGACGCGTGTCCGCCATGATGGGGAGGGCGCCGCGCCGGGGCCGTGAGGGGGCGCGGCCGCTCGGCCCCGCAGCGCTCGGGCCGGCCCCGGGGCTCAGCCAGCCCCGCCGGAGCCGGCACCTTGCCGAAAATAAACCCGCACACCCGCTTGTCACGGACCCTTTGTTTGTTTGCTTTAATTCGGGTTACTTTTAACACCTTACTATCACTGTCTTGAAGCTGTCTGGTGCATTTTAGTCCCTGTGGGACTGCTGCCCCAGCCAGCAGCAGGGCGGCTGGGGCTCACCAGGGAAAACAGTTAAATGTTTAATGACTGAGAAAAAAACAAATTACTGTGGTGGTTTATTTTGTTCCTCACCTTCCCCGAATCTACAGAGAAAGCAAAATCAGCTTTCTAGGGCAAAGGGTATTTATATATGAGGGAAGTACGAAGTAATTGCATTTTCATATTCACTGCGAAATACTTAAGCCTCCCCGGCTCCCCCAAAAGAAACAAAATTTACTCAGTTTTCCACTGTATTTGTACCATTTTTATTTGTAAAAATAACCATCTGAATGCATTGCAATAGTAGTTTACAGTTAGGGTTCTTTATTACATTAATACAGCATTCAGTAGTTTAAAAAGTTACTAAACTGTGCTTGAGAAGATTCAGGTTGAATTCCAAGTCATTGAATGAATTAAGTTTTTTTTTCCTCATTTCATATGTGACATTTACCCAAGTCCTTAAACTTCAATTTACAAAAGCAAACAATACCGACAAAACCCCACCAAAACCATCAAACAATGTTTTATATAGTTTATTACAAATGTTATGCAAAATATAACACTGGCACCAGATGCGTATCACCATGGTTTGTAAAGATATATTGCACATGCTAAAGCATAAAATATAAGACAAAACCTACAAAACATAAGATATTGGCTTTAATATGTAGATCACTGCATAAGAAATGCATAAAATTACATTTTATACACACACTCAAGATTGTCACTAGTTTAAAACGCCCTTTCCTATAACACTGACCTAAGTTTACTTTTTGTGTAATAAGAAAGCATTTTCAGCACTGCGAAAATTATACATTATTCCTATAGAAATTTAGCATATTAATTTTCATTTCAATGCAGGTAGAACATATGAAAAGAAGAAACACTTTATACATTCAAAGAAGGTCTGAAATGAAAATTTACTGGTAATATATTGCTTTGATAACACTCAAATGAAAAAAAAAAAGACAAGTTTCACAAAACATTTCCATTATACACAAATATAAAAAGGCACTCTAATATTTCTTACATGACTAAGAATAAAAATCACAATTTTTTTTTTTAATCATCCTCAAATACATAACCAAGTTTCTCAACAGTACAATGGATAAACAATTCATTTCATGTGTTTGTTCTAATTCAATAACCTGGCAGTTGTTGACTGCATAAAAGTACCAAACACATTATGGTGCCCTTTTAGTAGCGATGAACAGAAATCCCCTGAGCTATTTCACAGCTATTTCAGGCAGTCCGGAGGTTGTAACTCAGTATTTATGAGAGAGACCTGGGAGCCCACCCTGCAGCTGTGGTTACAATACAGGATGAAACGATCCTGCCAGCACACCCGGGCAGGGAGCTGCCCCTGCCCCGGTGCCCTCTGCTGGGTGCAGACACAGAAGCTGCCCACGTGTGTCAGTTGCAGGATCCGGGGTTAAGTGCAACGATTCTGTAGGGTTACTCTTGTAAGGAGTCCACAGAAAGGCAAGGAGATTATTTACAAGAGTAACATTACTCGCATGCTTATATACCTGCCCTAAACTACACATTGATTTCTACATGTGATAAATTACAGATTGATGCGCTAGCATACAAAAAAAAGGGATTCTGGTAACTCACGTGAGATGTGGGAGAGGCCAACACTGAGCACTTCTCAGTGTCTTGCTTGTGGCAGTTTTCCTGCTAAATCCAGCGCCCTCAAACACGACCTGTGCAGTGCCCTGGAGGTGAGCACAGCCTACATTCCTGTGCTTTTTGGAAGGCTGCATCCTGGCAGCATTGTGGGGTTTCATGGCTAAAGGTTGGATTTGCCTCCTGGAAGGACCAGCGTGACTCAGAAATAAATCACCTCTGCTTCTGAGACGCAGCAGCTGTTGCACTCCACAATTACCAGTGTTACCAGGTATTGCAATTAGAAAAAGGTTTTGGTAACTGTATGGGCAGCAGGTGAAAATAGTGAGACTTTTTAAATGGCTGCTTCAAATAATATAACAACTTTTTATAAAAAGGGCTGGTTTTCTCTTAATGAAGCACTGTCATGTAGGATAACGTAATTTTCTGTATTTCAGGGTGAGACTTACAAGTAATCCTGCCAAGGAACCTGCCTACATTTCTGCTTAAAATAAGATTAAAATACTGATTCTGCTGTTAGACAGGTGGCAGCTATTTCCCATATGTTTGTTTTCAGTGCCATCCTTCTATATAAAAAAAACCCCAAAAGTTGGGATTACTATTCATTTTGGAACAGGCACCACTGAAAATTCTAACAACTGCTCTCTCCTCTTATTTTCAGTGTTTTAAGTAAGGTGGTTATTGCTATTCTGCAACTTTTAAAAGCAAAAATGATGAGAAAAACCAATTAAAATGTTTTTTGGTGCTATTTCTGAGGAGAAAAGCGAGGTTGCAGATTCTCTGTCATTCTACTTTAGGAACTACAGAGTAGAGAGAAAAGGTTTTTTTTTTTGTTGTAAACTTTGGAAGATTGCTAACAATCAAGGAAAAAATACTCAATTTTAGTAAGGCAAAATAAAATTAATATTTAATTTTTTTTTCCTAATTAAAGGACTGAAATCTGCCAATAGATTTTCAACAATCTATCAGAACAGGGCCAAAAACTGCAACTAAACCTCAAATCCTTACTTTTCCTTTACTCTGCCAAAAGCGAGCACCGAGGAAGCTGATCTCACCCTCCCAGCACAGAGACAGGCCTGAGACAAGCTGAGTGTGAATGACAGGAACAGAACACCTGGCTCCACAGCTGTGTGGGTTTTCTCACCTGTCTGGCAAGGGGCTGCATCCTTCTTAAACTCTTAAACAAAGGAAAGTGTTTTGCTTTCTGCTTTTTCCCAACACAGCCAGTGGACCTTGGCATTCCATACAAGATGGGCACTCTCCTGGTGTGCATCCACCCTTCCTTTTTGCTCCTCAGGCCCTCAGTCTTGCCAGATTCACATTTCATTTCAGTATGCATGAATGCTAACTAGAAGAACAAGCCATAGTGATTTTTCCTGGGCATTTGTTTCATCTCAAATAAATAGAAACACATTTACATTAAAAGTATATGAACATATTCTAAAGTCTGGGGAAAAAACCCACCTGTGGTCAACACATCATCAGTTAAAAATGTCAACTTGAAACTGGTGTCATAAAATGTAAAATTCACCCAAGACTATTTTACCTCAAAAGTTTATATTTTTATCATTTAGAAAAAACTACTTCATTATGTCACTCACATTTGAACAAAAAAAATAAAAGTAGCAAAGTCTTCAACTGAATTACTGAAGCATTTTGGTCCTCTTGGTACGGCTGGTTAGTTCATGATAGTTTTTTGTTTGTATTTTTGTTTTTGTTTACAAAGTCTCATTCTTCCTTTTGTACATCTGTTGCAGAGGAAGGTCGGGGTCCATTTGACCTAGAAACTTTGGCAGAAGGAGTAAACATATTCACAAAGTTGACACTGCTTTAAAAGCTGGTGACAAAAGGCTTTTTTAGCATCTGTCTCTGGTCCCCTACACAGTACACTGCTATGTTTCTGGTGTTTGGTATTTCAACTTTTGGTGATACGCTTTCATTGCTTTACCTTTGCCAGTTAATCCAAAAACTGGCAAAAGTATTTTAAAATTCAATACTGTTAACAGTAAAAATAAATTATTTAACCATAGAAAAGGAAAAAAGCGCCATTTAAGTTGGCAAATCATTAGAAACTTTTACATACACCTTTGTCTACACATGATTTCTCCTGCTCTCCCCTTTTTTTACTGGTACTGGATTCATGATTAATGGCTCAGGTGACAGAAACATCTAATGACCCTAATTCTGTAGTGCAAATAAACATTTGTGCTGAATTGAAAAAAAATAAGGGCCAAGTGATCAGCATTTTACAGAAGTGATGTTCATGGGAAAATATGGTGGGATGAGCAGAATTTGGCCTTCAGAGTTAACAACTACATTTTTCTAATTGTGTACTGCAACTAAGAACTGTAAAAAGTGCCTTCTGTACGTTTAAGTGCTTAATACAGGCAGAATGTAAAAGGTTTCATTTCCTGTAGAAAAGTAATACAGGCAGTTTTAAGATTACAACTTTACCTTTGGTTCATGTAAAAAAATTATCTAATTAACAGAGCCCCTGGAAGCTTGAAACAGACAAACATAGGAAAGGGGTGATGCTCGAATTTGTGAAGGTTATGCTGGAAATAGGATTGTGCACTAAAGGTGCAGCTAAAACATGAAAGAACTCTTTACGAACAGTTCCCTGTTTATTTGTGCTGTCAAAAAGAAAAAAGGCATTTTCTCTTTTTCTACTTAAAATAAGAGGTAGAGACTTTCCACAGGGGCACTTTGGGCCTAAAGAAAACATCAGGAAACTGAAAAGCTGCAGAACTCTAATAGGAATATGTTCCAGTAAATCCCTCTAATTTTGTTATTTAAAGGCTTGATTCTCATCAGCACTACAAATCTTTCAATAACTACTTGTCAAGAATAATAGTTAAGAATACAACCGTGGGATTTAAGCTGTTTAAAAAGACAAAAATTAAAGCTAAAATGAAACAATAATTTTTCGAATACCAATGAGTCAAAATGTTTCAGAATCCGAATCATTTTCATTGTACCCATCCTCTGTTCCTATGTTATTACTCAAGGGCTTATCATAAGAGTTAATGGTGCCCACAGTGGAGCCATCGCAGAGGTGCGTCCTGCCCAAATTGTCTTTTTTAAAACAAGCGAAGTTGAAAGCCGTCACTGAACTGGAGGGAGAAAAAGGCATCATGGTAGCCAAAATGAGTGCCAGGCAGTCAGCCACGTCTTTGTTAGGAGCACAAGCCAGGGCTGGTGTATGACCTGGGCACAAACGCAGACAAGGCAATGGTTAGTACTGAGGGCACCTGGGGCACCCGGCATTCCTCAGGGACATCTCTAGGGACACCGTGGGGACACGATGGGATTACACATGCCAGGCGTGTTACTCACTCTCACGGCACATGCTGGGAGAGACACCGGGGGCACCGCAGTCACCGGGACCACAACAAGCACTGCTCGTGTGAAACCAGGCAGCAAACACTGCGCCAGGTGCACCACAGCTAAACACAGCTCTACAGCACACACAGCATGGCCAGTACAGAACACAGGCACTGCAGCAACAGGGACAGAAACTGGCATCGCTTCTGTGTGCATGAACGAGTCTCATTCTGAGAACAACAGCTTGCATGAAACATGAAAGGTATTAGTTTAAAAAATTTTGATTTAGTAAGCGAACAATTTTAAAGATTGATCAGTTGAGTATCTACTCAACTTGGCAAGCAGTTTATTTAGGAATTATATTATAAAAGAATTAGACCAGTGCAGGGGGTACATGGATAGCAGGTGTGACTGGATGTTTAGTTACCCAACTAAACATCGACGTTTAATTACCCAACTAAACATGGATGTTTAGTTACCCAAATATACACTGTGTTAGAAGAATATTAGATGTTTTCAGCAAGCATGGCATACACTTCAAATACACAGCTAATAGGACTCCACTGTCAGTCAAACAAAGGACTGGGGAGCTATTAGAAGGTTGTCTTCACTGCCGTTTAACTTGGGTCCTGTCCAAGCACTGCCCTAAAGCAGCTCTTCATGTACATGAGCCCTGGAAGGCAGTGTGCTCATTACACTTACTGTCTGTACATTTTACATGCTGCTGTGCAGAACTCCAGCCCTTTCCAACAAATCCTCCTTTTATGCTAAGAGCTGAAAAATTCTTTGGCAGATGGTTAAATCTTCAGCACTGCAGCAATAGTAATGCAAGGCAGTGGCCACTTCTGGTACCTACTGCCTCGAGGAAGCCAAGATCTGCAGCACAGATGAACTTGGTAAGCAAAAAGTGAATACAGTTTTGTTGCAAAATACCCACATTTAAGCACTGATTGCAGTCAGTGCATTTCCTCTTCCATGTGTTCCAAGTGTTAATATTCTTTGAATGTGCTAAGGTTTTACTTGAACATATCTCTTTTAAAATGTGTATGCTGTTCCTAGAAAAACTAAATGTGTATAAAATTTAAATATAATTGTCATTTGTTACATACAAATTAGCTGGATTTGTATTTACTGTTTTAAGGATAAAATCTGTGGTTAGAAAATAGTCTGGTTCATTTTTCTGTCACCTATCTCTGAAGTGAGGTTAGGGTCAGATGACTTCTGTGGAACTCATTCATGCAAGTATAGCTAAGTAGCATTTGGCTTATAGTAAATACCAATCAGTTCTTTTCATCCTCAGATCTCAAATGTCTTGCAGTGATGGGTGAGTAGTTACTTTATTTAGTGTTACTTTATAGATATGGAAAGATGGAGGTACCAATTTCTTACATTAATGCCACGAAGTTACTATTGTAAGAAAAAACAACTGATTTCAGGAAGATATTTTTAAAAACTGTAATTGTAGAATCACATCATTCTATGGTTCCTTATAATTTTTAGGGAATGGCTTCACTGAAGCCTGAAATAAAATTATTTAATTTAGTAACCAATTATGTATTTTTATGAGACAACAGTAATTTAATTGCATCTTGGTCAGATAATTTGCAAGCACAAGGTTTGATCTCGGAATGAGCTGGGACACACTCAAACACATGTTGATGGTTTTCTTCCTACCCATTAAAACATGCGCTGATTGAATGCAAATTCCTTAATTCTTCTGCAAGGCGTCAGAATTATCCGGTGCCACTTGCATGTTTAGGAAATTCAAGTTACCACTGCACTCAGGCATTAAAAAAGACTAGCTGTTGACAGTACATGCAAAATGAACAGTAAAAGGGACCACTGTGATGTTTAAAGTAGATTCTTATACTAAAGAAATAGTATCTTTTAATTTTCTTTTTTTTAATAGGTACTCACACAACTCACTGTCTGTTCTTGGAAGGATAAAAGCATCAATGAAGTCTATCATCACCTTTTAAGTCTATTGCTTCAGACTGTTGTAAAATCACCTGTTGGCTCCTACTGAAGACTGTCAAAGTGTATCATTTACTTACCATTTTCATCTACTGCCAGGACACAGGCCCCTTTGGCCAGCAGCTCTTCAACCACCATCTTTAGGCCATTTCGTGCAGCAATATGAAGAGGTCTACAAAAACAGAACAACTAAATTCAACTTTAGTTTACAACAGATTTTCCACACAAAGTTAGGCAATGCTTAAAGCATACTGAGCATGTGAAAGAGAATGGTTTCCTTCCTTGGATCATTACAATTGTATCATAGACACTAAATTTTATTGCAGCCTTTGAAATAATTGACATGTTCCACATCTATAAAATGAGATTTCTTTTGTGCAAGCACACAAAGATGGCTTAATACTTTCCAGCCTAAAGACTTTTAAATAAAGTCTTTCTCATTTTTGCACTGTTTGCAGCACATAATTGATGTTTAAAAGGAAAAGGAATCCAAGGCTGAGAAACGCCTGTGTTCTGTCCTTAATTCTGGCTGCTACAGGCTGTTCAATATCATTGTATTGCCTTTTTATCCTTGAATACTCAATTGCTAATCTCTGCTACTGCAGAGCAGCTGGAAATTAAAAATAGCCATTGGTTTGCTCCTTTCCTGGCCCAACACCCAATGCTCTGGTTTGGGGACAGCTAGCAGGACAGGAAAAACATTTTCAATTTGGAAGAAGGGGAAAACAGGGCTAAGATGGAATAAATTCTTCTGCAAGCTCTAGGTGATCTGCCACCTGAACTCATGGTTGAATCTCCTGTGGTGGGATTCCCCCATGCCAATAACCAGTTGCAGCTGATAACATATGCTATGGAGAGAAGTTGCGCATAAAATATCACCTAAAAAACCTTCAGAGAACTAAATGTACCACCTTAAGCCTAAGTAAGTCTAAATAAATTTTTTAAATTTAGGCTGAAGTTCACTAGAAAATGCCAGATATATACTTACACGTTCACATGATTAATAGACATTTTGATATCATCTTTAAATAAATAACCTTGTATAATTTTTCAACCAGATCATGCATAGAAATGGCACAAACAGAATCAAAATTAAAAGTGAGAGTGCGATACAATTTGGGTCTTATTCAAGGGAAAGCATTCAAAAAAAATCAGAAATTAACTTTACTGTTCTATTAAGTAATCTGAGACATGAATTTGAAATGGCAAACTGGAATATTCTGATAAATCAGCTGAACTTGAGAGGATCAGGCTATACTTACGTCTGCAATGCATTATTTTTTGCATTAATAAGGCTCTGTTCTTGGATCTTGTCAAGTATTAACAAGGCACATTTTTCATGACCCTGTAGTCAGGGAAAAAAACCAAAAGTGTTAATTTGCTGAGGAGTTTGAAATTGAGCCAAAAAGAAATGTTACATAATAAAAGTGAAATTTAATAACTCAACTTGAAATACAAAAGATGCTGCTCAGTAAGCCTGTGTAGAAGGTGAACTAAGCGAATCTTAAAATACCATTTGTGAACCACTACTGCTGGGATGTTTTAGCACATTTAGAAATGTAGACATTCACCTGTCTTTCAACCCTGCATTCATGAAATATGAATTCACTTCCTCAGCTTTCAGAGAATGCTGTTTTCTCTTGAGTGAACATTCAGTGGATGATTTATCAGAACTGCACAGTGACAGAGAATGCTTTCATCTCAGAAACGAACACCACACTCTGTGGGTCTTTAAATGCCTTTCTGTATTATTAATAAGCTGCTAGAAAACCTCTTCAGTGTCAGAGAGCTCTAACAAAGGAACTTTAGGAACAATACAGATCCAGGCCTTATTTCTGATCCTGTTTCTGCACCGCAAGTTGTGCTGAGCCTACAGTCCTGGCAGGGGAAGAGCTGCCTGAAGGACCTTGAGAATTCAGCAAGGCTCATGTGTCTGCAGAAACTGGAGTAATATGATCACACTGGAATCCAATCTGTGGGTAGGAGCAAAAGGAAAGGGAATCCTCTGTGCATATTTTCTTGCAGAAATAGCAGTAGAAATTGGAATTAAGAGGAAGAAGGCTTAGGAAGAGACACCATCATCCATCTAATCAATACCTCTGGTTTTACTCCTGCTTTGTTAGGGAAAATTTTGGTCTCCTTTCACAGGAATTGGATATAAATAAACAATAATTTTATTTTTCTTTATTATTGAACCTGTTGGGCTGTTTTACAGTGAGATTATCTGGTAAAACCTTAAAGGGTTTCCTTTACTTCTCTTAGTGTCACTTACTTATGTTTCAGCTGTCATAAGAGCCATCCCTATTTCTCAATGTACAGTACTTTCAAACAGACAAGAGAAAAAGCTTGGAACAACTTTCTCTTCCTCACCACAACTGTGACCACCACATTTCCACTGCAGAAAAAAACTTGGGAGCATAAACACATACATACATTCATATGGACTGATGAGAATAAAAGCACAGAGAGGTGTTTGACTTACTTTACTGCTAGCCAAGTGCAAAGATGTATTCAACTCCTTATCTTTTAATGTCAGGTCAGCCTTGGCAATGTTCACCAAAAAGTCTGAGGTATAGAGTAGGAGTCAATGAACAAACCCAATGGGCAGATGAACATGTCAAAAGAGAGGAAAAAATTACTATTTCAGTATACCTGTGCATAGAGGCTAATTAATTAAGTCTTTATATGATGTAAGCCTTATAATAATGAAATCAGTGAATGAGAACAGACTAATCTAGTGCAGTTAATCAGCAGGCAAATGCAGAGCTAACAGCTTGTTTGTGGTGCCCCAAACTGTCATACATATATCGATCTTAACTTATTTATGAACTTCCCTATTTGCAGATCAGCAGTTTTAGCCTGAATCACCTCTGCCTCAGAACGACTGTAAATCCTGCTTTGAGAGGACTAAGGGGATATAAAGAACTTGGGGTGCAGCTGTGCTGTTGAAGCCAGAGAAAAGGGAGTTCTGCAAAGCCCATAAGGCCCCCAGTCAGTGTGCCTGTGGCACATAGTCTAGCCTGGAAAAAGCAGCTGCTGATAGCTGCCTTTTCAAGAATGGGGCTTCCTATAAAACAGGATGGAAAAGCTTACATAGTCTTTTTCATACATGCAGCTTTACTGCTCCTCAAAATCAAGGAAGTAAAGGAGAACAGAATTACTACTGCCCTCGTGCTCTTGGGAGGAAGAAAGACTCAAAATTGTTATAGCAAATGTTCGCCAAGACTGCAGAGAAGTAGTATTTTTAATGGATGTAAAGCTATCTTCCCGCAGAAGGATGTTATGCACACAATCTATTTTCCTTGCTGAGTTTTGCCAGGGTTCCCCTGTGGGGCAGAGGCGCAGGGCAGAGGGCAGGGCCAGGGCAGCAGTCACTCACCGACGGCGCCCAGGTGCCCGCCGCGCGCTGCCATCATGAGCGGCGTCCTGCCCGCGCGGTCGGCCGCGTTCACGCGCGCGCTGTGGCTCAGCAGCAGCTGCAGGCACTCCACGTGGTCAGCAAAGGCTGCGGCGTGCAGGGGAGTCCTGGGGAGCAACACCCACACAGCTACAGAGGGGCAACAGCCCCAGCTCCCCAAAAACCTCCACGTGCAAGAGGTTTTAGGGCTTTTCCCTATGGTGATAACTCGAATTTGATAAGGAGGTTGTAGTAGCAGCAGCTGAAGTAAGTTAAATAATATTGCCAGTCTCCAAAGGTGGATATGATAGTATGGAGATATGACACTGTGAAGAATCTCAGCCTATTTATTTTAATAGAGCATATTGTGTGACATGAAAAGCAGTACAATCCCTCGCCCCTATTGATCTGATTTTACCTTTTTTTAAAGCAAGCCTCAGTTGGGAAGAACTATCAGAAAAGAACAGATCCATTATTTTAAAAATTAAATATTTTGAATTGTAGTCAAAGATACTGCAGCAACAAGCCACAAGTAACTGCAGTACTATAAAAAGGCAGAAGGAATTTAATCCACTTTGAAGGTTATCAGTTTCTACAAGACATAGACATTGGAATTCATTCCCTGTGGCTCTTTGGCATTTTGTGTCAGAAGGGTGACTACTAGAGAGGAAAGATAGTTCATACACAGCCCAGTTCAGTGCCGCTTCTGTTTTGCTTATCAGCAAAGGTGAGGTGCTCTTACCCTCACAGAATTATGTAATCACTGTTACTGAGGGTATTAAATTGGTTTTAATAAAAGAAAACAATATGTGTTCACTTTTTAGAATTTCAGCAATTTTAATTAAATATATACATATATGGTGAGGAGATTCTCAATTTGACAAATGAAGGATTGGGCTGAATGCCCATCTCTTGCTGAAATAGTTCTATTTTGCTGTGTAGATATTCTCAGTTGTGTGCTTGGAGAATGCCAACATACCATGAAAACTATTAAAGAAATACTTTTCTGTATGTACTTAGTATCACTCCATTTAGCAAAGATAAATGTGTTTAAACATTTAACAAAGAAAACAGGTCCAGCAAACAGCCTATAGCCATAGATGTTCTAAACAAACAAAATACTATTACTTTTATATTTTTTCATATGTACTCTGACATTGAATACTTCATATTCTTGCTTCAAGTGAGACACCTTTTAGCTGTGCTGTGGTGTAAACTGCTGTCTGAAAGAGTCAGCATGACAAATCGTAAGGATTAGTGCCAGAGGTTCAGAAAGAACTATGAAAATTACTAAATGGAGTCGTGAGATGCAATCTGTCCAAGGGACCATTACCTTCCTTTGTCATCCTCACAGTTGACAATGCTGGCGTCGATGGCTCCGATGAGTAGTGATGCACAGTTTTCATGATCATTGATTCTGCCAAAGATACATTTTTAAAAGGCCATGTCTACGTATTTTTTCACTTTCCAATATTGGTTTACTTGATTTCCCATTAATATTTCTTAGTGATTACTTCTAAGTTACCCTAATATGCCTTTGTCTTAATGCTTTTAGTCACACTTCTGCATATTCATAATTTCTCTTTAAACCAAACTGCATCTGCTACGATGGATTTCAGTCTCTAAAGCAAAGCTGATCTTTAATTCACTATGCACCAAGGTAATTTCCAAGTCCAGAACAAAGCCAGGATTAAACTCTTAATATCTTAAAATCCTTAGCCTGTATGTCAAACACCCCTGGGCCTGGAAAGCACTCATAGACACTTACATAAAGAGAGATTTATTCTAATGTTTAAGGTACTGAAACCCACATCTCTTCCAACTCATACATTTAGTTCTTTGATTTGATGGATATGTTCAATTAACTTTTTCTGGGTTTTGCTAATTTGTCTCATTTCTTTATGAAAATGAACAGCATTTAGTAACAGTAGTAGACACACAGTATAGGTAACACACTTCCATATTGGATTAAAAGCTATTTTCATTTTAAATTTGCACACATGCTTAAATTGCCACTCGTTTAAAATAATACAAATACTGATTTTTTTCCAAAGCTAATTACTAGAAATTCTGATTTAAAATAGTATGTTTCAGCCACAAAGAATTTTATTTCAAATGATCAGCTTTAAAATCATTTGCTCATGCAAATAATTTCCAAAAAAAGCTTGCTTTATTCTCATACTGCTACTTTCTGCAGACATGTCCTAAAGCAACACTCAGTTGTTCCTGGAGATTTCTACTTACACAGCACAGTGCAATGGAGAGAAGCTATTACCATAGAACTTGTGGAAAAGTTTTTGTTCCAATAGTACCTCTATGCAGTTTTCATGACCTGTGAGAGAGCAGATATTTCACAGTGTTGCACAAAGCAGTTAGTTCACTTAATTCATATTAGGCTTACACAGGTTGGAATCTAAAACTTTTAAGATCAAAATTGAACATGATGTGTATATAAGCTCTTACGTCATAAATCAGAGGATTTTTAAATTTTATGGCAGCAGCAAGAGAGGTCTGGGCTAATATTAGCATTTATTAAGAAAAAAGGAAAGCAAAAAAGCTCTTTTTAATGTGATGTCGTGTATATTGCATTACATCCAAAGCTTAAATGTCAATACTGAGAAGCTTTATCCTTATATCAAGCAACAAGTTCAGATTATCCATTTTAGAATAATCGGTTCAGTTCAGAATATCCATCTATTCACATGGTCTCTTGCACCAAGAGCTCAAAGAAGCATTCCTGGTCACAGAGAAATCAATTTCAGCATGGACATGAATAAAACCAGTATTTCATCCTGGCTTCTTGTGACTTGGAGCAGACGAGCCTCAAAGTCCCTGGGAGCTACGAACTGAAGGGTGCACACAGCAAATGCTAATACAGGCAGCACACAGGTTAAATTTGCCTCTTCATTTCAAGCTCCTCCACCAGATGTCCCCAAGCTGAGCCGGGCAGCAGCCCCAGCAGAGCCTCACCATTGTAGGAAGCCCAGTGCAGGGGTGTGTAGCCCTGGTTGTCCTTGAGGCTGCAGTCCTCCTCGGCCAGTGCCACCTGCAGTAACTCGCTCAGCCACGTGGCGTGACCCCGAGCTGCTGCAAAGTGCAGAGGGGTCCTGCCTCTGGCATCCTTACACAAAATAGAGACTTCTTTCTCTAACAGCATTTGAACACATTCTTCATGCCCAGTCATGATCTGGTAACAAAGAAAGGAGTACAGAGGTTGATGTAACACAGATTCTTGCCCCGGAAATACGGAATGTGATTGACACCCATGAACATGAAATGTGTGGGTGGGATTCAGCAGGCAGAGATGAGAGCCCCTTTGCTCACCTGCTGAACTGCTCTCTGCAGTTACCATAAAGTTCTGTATAAATGTCATTCCTTGCATCAGCTCCACATTGGGTAGGAAGCTAGACTTAGCTAGGAAAGTCAGCTTAGTCAAGCTGGACTAGAAAAGATTAGATCTGCCTAGGAAAAACTTACAGGACTTACTTGCACCATTCCAAGAAAAATGAAAGTAACTACTGACCAGTTCTTTCAAAGAAATTATTTTCAGAATTCTTAAGCTGGTCAGTTATAAGAATAATGACTACGATTGCAAAGTGTCTAAAGAAAAAAAAAAAGTGGTCTAATTATTACTAATTAACACAAATGTGAAATAAAAGCAAAGCATTACTAAGAGCAGATCTGTCTTGCTTTATATCTCATTGATTATGCTTGGTCATGTTTGCAATCATTTACAGTGTTCTCTAGATTTAAACATCCCTCTACTTCTAAGCGAGTTGTAGTCACAGCAAAACAAATAATAAAGGATTATAAAAATTAAGTCACCCCTCGATGTAAAGCTGTGCATCCCAGGAGATCAGCTGCATCTACAGATGCTTCTTTTTCAAGTAATAAAGAAACAGCATCAATGTGCCCATATGCCACTGCAAGCATTAATGGAGTTCTAGGGAAAGAAAAGAAAACCAGAGCAGTCATAGCTATAAAATGGGATACTATTTGTCCCTGCTAACTTACACAGAGAAATCAGGAAGCCCTGCCTTTCTTGCCACTCCCACCCATGAACCCATTTCTTTTCCCCATGCTCATATATGACACCCAAGTGAAAACCTTTAGTATGAAATTATTGAGATGTTTAACAACAAACTGCCAGGACTGAAATAGTAACAAACCCACTTGTAAGCAGTTTACAGAACAACACCATTCAAGACAATCTGTTCTCTTAATAACCTACAATTACTGTCACCTCCAGTGACACAAGATTTTTACAATACCAAGTCTTGTGAATTCATGTCCTTGCTAGTTACCAAGATGACAATGACCCAAAGTATTTCTTTTGCAAATGCTGCACATTTGCTTAAAGAGGATGAAGGGACATGAGGGAAATATTCAAGCTAAAATTTAGACTAACATATCTTTCATTTGTTTCTGAAAGAGATCTATTCTCCATCTGTTTCTAGGCAGACTAATACCATTTAAAATTAAATGTGCAGACATTATATGTTCCAGACACCCCAGATGAGTTTCTTAAACCATTCACATTTTCACTTTAAAAATATATCTTATTTTCCCTCTGTAACTGCCATTTAGGAAGCAGTGAAGCTTTTGTAGGAACATCTCAGATGCATGTGTCACCTCAAATAAACACTGTGTCCTACTGCACTAGTCTAATGCACCAAATAAACCCTAGAATAGCAATGTTTTAGAAAGAAGAAGACTTTATAGAAACATCTCAGGAGCCTGGTCAGTTTTTATTGAATCTGGCCCACAACATCTATAAAAGACTGTGTAAAGTATGAAACAGAGGCTAAGATTTATGATTAGTCCTTTCCACATGGCTTACATCAACTGAATGTGTACTTTGTAATCTCTGCCAAATTCTATGAGGAAAAGTGCAGGAAATACAGTACTTCAAGTAAGTACTTTTTTGTGAGAAATATGAGATGCTATTTGAATTACAGAGCTGAAAAAAAAAAGCCCCCAAAGAAAACTTACTGTCCTTTGGCGTCTGTCACATCAGGGTTGTCTGCAACCTCCAGCAACAACCGTAAACAAGGTGTATGGCCATTAATGACTGTAAAGGAAAAAAAACTGTGTTTATTTCAGATACTCTTCCACTGGAATGCTTAGGGATAAGAAATGCCCATATAAACAAGGAAAATACTCCACCATATAACAGGTCAACATTCGCCCAATTTTTATTTAATTTGTGCCAGTGAAATGGTGAGCTGTTTTTTCCTTGACCTCATGAAGATGAGGACTTGTTCTCTTAGATACAAAAATCCCAAATGAGTAAAACAGAAATTGTGATATTCCCTTCTGAGAAGCTTTCTACTAAAGCAGACAGCATTTCAAAATCCCTCAGACTGAGCAGGCAGGCAAGGCTTTCTGTGCTCAGGGTTGGAACACAGTAGGAAGTACATTGTCAAGGCTCCTTAATTTTATGTGCACTGTACAAGTGAGTACTTCAGTGCTGCTAGGAAAAATAGAAATCCATAAAGAATGACCAATGATACAAATGTCAAATTCATAAAAGCACGTAACACCAAAGACTAAAATTCCCTTTGTGATTATCCATTTTATCAAAAAGAGACTTATCAAAACATTTGGGTTTAGTGGTGTTTGGGGTTTTTGCTAGGGGAGGATATTTTGGGGGTTTTTTTGGGTTTTGGGGTTTTTTTGGGTTTTTTTATGTAACCCATTGCTGCTAGGAAACAGCTTTGAGTCTCTACATTCTGTAGGGCCTGACACTGAATCCCATCTGTGTGTCAGCTGGCTTTAAGGCTTCAGACTTTCATGGGATGAAGAGACAGATATTTTCTTCTTTGAAAAACAACTCCTGTGCTCAGTGGATACACGTTGTGTTCTTATTACAGCAAGTCATGCATTCACACTGCCTACACCCTGTGGGCTGAGGCAAAACCCTTGGACACCACCTATGTCACATCATGCTGGCAGAGAAATCGGTGCACATCATCACATTCAAATTACTCATCCAAAAATAATCCTAGTTGATTTACACCCAGAAAAATAAAAGGCATTTTTAGTTATTTACCACTAAGTAATGACATATAGATAACATGTAAACAGTTCTGCAGGGCTGGTGATTCACTGGCTTGAAGTGGGGAAATAAAGGTCTGTTCTTTCTCCCAGCAGGAGGAAGAGAAATCATAACTTGTTCACAAAGATGTGTGAAAATGATTTTGGTAAATGAGTTTTAGAACAGATTCTCCCAGAAACTCCTAGGAGCTGACCCAGTGATTGCTAAGCATTACAGACCCTGCAGGGAACATTAGTTTTGCCAACAGACCCACAACACTAACACCAGGGGAACACTTGCAATGGATTCCCCAGGCTAGCCAGAGGAGAGGCTGGTGGTAATAAAATGACACAGGGATCATATCATTTGGGCAAAGGAAATTCTCCACGTTATGAAGCCAGAGGAAATCTATTACTTCATGGGGACAGTCAGAAAAAAATAAACTTCATTAATGTGAGTTCTCAAGTCACAAATCCCTTTACTGACACAAACGTGCAGAATTCTGTCATCCAATCCACCACGGAGGCCTCCTGAGCTCAGTGCTCAGCAATTATGCCGGTGTAATGAGAAGGAATGAGGGCAGACAAGTTTAAGGGGATGGGCACACGTTGCCTTCTTGCTTCTTCCCAGTGCAGCACGAGCAAATGCTCATTCCGTGTGTGCAAATGCACGCTGGCACTCCGGGGAATAATGCAGCCAGAATTCTGCTGGATTTCTCAGGAGGCACCAGCTGACCTCGCACACCTGCAGCACGGACTCGGAACGTGCAGCAGCTCCCAGCAGGTGGCACCAGCCTTGCTCCAACATTCCTCCCCAAAGTGCTTCCCTGGGAACATGGAAATGGGCACCCTGCAGGGGGATGCCTGGAGCAGGGGGTGGTAAAGCAGGAGCTTTACTCCTCATTTCCACAGAACTCTACAGAGCTTTTGAGTGGAAGGTTCTTCTAGACGTTGTCTTAATGAATTTTACCTGAAGTGCACTTAACTCACAGTTGAAAGCTTTCCAATTCATGCTAGTGGTGAATCTCCTTTACTAAGGAGTTCAAATACTCAACCCATCTGTGCATTACTTTCCATTCTGCTCCAGCTACATGTTCCCTTTTGTGTCTTATTCCTGGGTAGGATTTTTTGCCTTTTTTCATGGTTGGACTTTTTGTATATGTGTTTGTTTTTATGACATATCTATCTGACTTATTTTGCTTCACTGCAAATTTAAAGAACAATTTATTTATACTCCTGGGAATGTTTTTTAGTCTGAGAAGCAAAAGGCATAATGGACCAGAAAAGTCTGCAATGAATCTTCCCACTTGTTGCATGTGGAAGGTACTCAATACTAGAGTAATGGAGGTGATTCAAAAACAAATTAAAAGGGGGTGGGGGGAACACCCTGAAATTATAATCTGAAATTATGTGAAGGTAAGAAAGGTGTGTATTAAAATAACATCGTCTATTCAACAAATGTACTCAATTTATTCAACAGATCAGTATTTTAAGTCAGAGCTGCTAACAAAAATATGGCTTTGTTACCATTCACTGAAGAACCTTTAGTACTGAAGTACCTTTATAGTTCAGTTGTGATAGCTGGAAACTTATGTCACTCTAACCACATTTTTAAATAAATGCAAATCTTTGCTGTTGTGATGATGTTCCAGACCAAGTCACACCTTGTTCACATCAGATCCCAAGATATGTTTGAAGCAACTACAGGGAAAGCTCTTGACCACCACAGCTTAGTTTTATGGTAGCACTAATACTGATTTCAATTAATCAAACCATCAGTATTTATCATGGGGAGAAATGTGCTGAATTATGGTGCAAAGTTTAAGCAGACAGGAAGCATTTTTAGTATGCAGTGTGGTCTATCATGAGCATTTCCTTCAGTACTGCAGACAAAATTGCTAAGTCTATTTGACCTCATGTTTCAAGGTTGCACTAACATGATCACACACAGAGAATCAACTGATACTACAGAATATATATGCATTTCAGCAAGATTAAAAAGACCATTAAGTCTGGTCCTGAATGAATTATCCATGTGGTATTAATTTTCCTTCCCACTAGAGGCCACTGCTACCCTGCACGGAGCCCCTCCTGGAACAGCACAGGAGACAGATTCCCTTTGGCACCTCTCCATATTTACCTGACAGGTACCTGTCAAATAATAACTTTCAAATCAATGACAAAGTCTACATTTCCCAGCTCATTTTGCATGTTACATAATTAATCCCCCACACATGAGGAAAGGAGCAGGCTGCCAGCAAGTGCAAGTTTGCAGGCTGGCTCAGGAGGAGGAGGAGCCTGAAAGAGGGGGGTGAATTTCTGTGGTGCTGCCACTGCAAATGGGTGCAAGTTTTGAACACCAGAACATTTTCATTGCCAATCAGAGCCCACATTTATTTTTCAACCTTTCTTCCAAAGGAGAAGCAGCGAGGCAAATGCTCCCTCCTCCCTTGATTATTTGGCTGAAGAAGCAGCAGGAGAAGGTGTCATGAGTGAAACATCACACCTCTTGAGGAGTAGGTGGTGACAGAGAAGGGCAAGCAGGTAAGGGCAGAGCAGTAGTGGTATGCAAAAATATGGGGTTCTGTATGAGGGAGGACTGAACCACAGGGGTAGAGGAGAAAAAGATGAATGAAACAGTAGAAAAATGGTTTAAATGTACAACATCAGCAAACAAGTATCACTCCTCAGGACATGTGAGAATGTTCTTCCCTTTAGAAGAAATGTGCATAGCAACAGCAGGTAAGTAAACATACCTGCTTCAGTGTGGGAGGGTTCATACCACAGGGGCAGCATAAGATTCCACTCACCTGAGGCATGGAGGGGGGTCCTTTTGGTGACATTGTCCTTTACAGTGACAGAAGCACCCTGACTGATGAGAGCTTCCACACACTCGGCATGTCCTCTGAACGCAGCCAAGTCCAGAGCAGTGCGTCCCTTGTCATCCTTGATATCCAGATCCACCAGAGACTGCAGAAGCACCTCCAGAGCTTGATGATGACCATTATAGGCCTAGAATTATGAAATATGTCATGTAAAGGACACAATTCCATCTTTCAAAGATCTTTCCCATAAATTCTGAATAAAATCCAGCCCATTCAATATTTCCTAAACACAAAAGAAATCTGTTTTATTGATTCCTTATGACTCTCTCTTCAGCCCGAGAGGATTTTTCCAAATTTCACTGTACTCAAGAAATTACACAATTCTTGATTTGCTCCAACCCAAAGTGAGGAAATTTCAGGCAATAATTTGCCAAGCCAGCACAGGTCAATCAGCAATTCATTTTTCACATGCTACAGTATCTGACAGGGAAACATCTGCTTCAAAAACCAGATTCACTAGAGAGCTCCATGGATTATCACCTGACTGGTGCTGAATTCAACACATGTGCTGGTCTCCAACTAAACAAAAGCAATTCTCAAATCAGATTTTTGTGCAAATATAAACACAAACTTGACCTGCTGTTTACAGCTGAGGCTTCATGGAGAATTCCTGCCAGCAGGATCATTTGGTAGAACAACTAGAGTGGACAGGCAGATGCACTTCCAGACCTACAGCCACCCTGGGGCCAACAGCACAAACAGGGGTGGCATTGCAAAACCCAGTGGACAGTGCCAGAAATAGGAAAGGTTTTGATAGCTTTGTAGGGCCTGCCCTCCTCTCCACTGTCATACTCAGAGCATCCTTTTTATTTACACCCAGTTGTATAGTTAGTGTTATCAGAGTTGAAGATGTGAACCCTCCATGCCTAAAGACATTCAAAATGTGATGGGGCACAGCCCTGAAAATATCTGCTCTAGCTGATTCTACTTTTACCACAGAGGTGGGACTCAATCTCCAGAGGTCCATGTCAACCACATCAACCCCAGCTATTCTGTGATTGTGCACAAGGGAACTGGGAAGAGGAATCATGAATCTTGAGCTCAGGGGAACAGTTGTTATCTCTGAGGCCACCTCTGCTGGATCCTATTGTGATGTGCCAGTGTCTGTACCATTCTCACAGGGCACTGCTGGATCCCGTCCCACACCCTGCTGTGTACCAGACATTGTTTTTTGCACTGCACCTCTCCACCAGAACATCAGAGAATCTCATTCCATAAGCAAAGCCTAGGCTCAAGCTTTGGCCACATATTTATAACCTAGTTCTAAATACAAGTGTGAATTTCCATTTAATTTCACTTCAGTGTCTGTGTCATCTTCTTACCCAAGTGTTAGAGTCAGGAAGAGCCAAGAGCTTCAACTGCCTAAAACTTAATTAACGATTCCAGCCCAGAACCTGGGTTTGTTACATCCCTTCCCACCTTTTTCAAAACAAGCCCACAGTTAAACTTGCTTCAAAGACAGAGATTAAGGAACTATTCTAGGAGATACTGATCAAATGCTGTACACATCTCATACTTACAGCTAAATGCAAAGGACTTTTTGTAGCTGCAGAATCAGATTCCTCAAATATATTGTTGGTTTTTTCCAGAAGCTGGGAAGAAAAAAAATAAAGTCTTAAAACATTTTTACATGAGACAGGATAAATTTTCATGGACTATAAATCTATAAATCAGCAAAGATGCATTTTGGCCACAGTAATTATTGAAGGATTGCAAAGTATTTTCAAGCTTTTCTGCACAGGGTAAAGCAATAAAACCAGCTTAAAAGCTTGTCATGAACATCCTTACCCTGATTAATTATTTTCCATGAAATCCTGGGGCCTGCTTGGGTGAGAAAGGAGCCCTTAAAACAATGGATTTGTGGAATAGAGCCCTCAGTAAATTTACATTGGAGAAAGCTCAGTTTCATGATTATACAGCATGTGCAAGCCATGTCTGATACAGTGTTTTGGGTAATTCTGACACATAATTAGCACTGGGAATAATTATAACTGAGCTGTGAATCACTGATAAATTATAAAATTGACTGAAAGAACAATCTGCTCCTGCAATGACAGTCTTCCAAAATGCAACATGTCCCTGAACTCTTACAAGCATCCAGTGATATCTAGTAACAAATTTGTATAATCCTCTTCATTTTACAGCTTAAAACCAAGGACATTTCCACCCATCTAGAAGGAGGAGCTGTGGAAAAGCACCACTCCACAACAGGACATGAACCCGACAACTTATCCAGCTGAGGCTGCAAAGAAAATCATGCACAGTGTTAAGAATACTACTGACAATTCAACAATTGATGAGTGGCACTTCTCATGTGCTTGGCCTTTTGCTTAATAATTACTTAGAGTTAGTCTCCAAAAGCTTTGGGGCTGGAAATTAACATTTTACAGAAAACCACCAATGGGAGGTTGTATAAAAAACATAAAAGCATGACAGTCAGCTAAAACAGACTTGGAATTTTTCTAAGGCTAGAAGTACATTTTTCAGTCTTTTTCAAGGTTTTTCACTTGGTTGGTTGGCTGGTTTGGTTTCTGGAGTTTTTTTTAGACACTAAGGAATTTAATCAAAAGACTGAAAAATAATCAAGTATGTCAGGTTTTTGACAATCTAGACAATTTTAGGCTATGACAACATGGAAAATTCTCAAAAGAGACCACGAAAGGCTACAGGGGGTTTTGCCTGTGCTGCAAGATGATGCCATATTCCTAAACAATGATCTAGGCCTGAACTTTTGGTGTAACAACTTAGTCTACAATAAAAATTAGCCTTAATAATGCATAAGGTGTTACAAATCTCTTATCCTGAATCCTATGGAAAAGCTAGAAAATTAGGCAGCAATTTAATTTACTTGTATATTTTGTGCCTAGCAATATGTCAAGACTATGTGTTGATAAAAATCATAAGCAAGTAGGTGTGTGTATTAGCAGGTAATGCAAGTTTTAACACTTCCCTGCAGCTAAGAGGAAGGAAAAAAAAATCAAGCCTCCCACCAGTTTCTTGGTAGGTTTGGGGCAGAGTTAAGAAACTCATTTGGTGTTGCCATGTGGAACCACCTCCAGTTAAAACACTGTTCTTCTCTTATATAAGAGAGCTGTGAACAGGATGAAGCCGTAGCCAGCTATGAATACACAAATGCATCTGATTTTCTCCAGTGAGTAAACAAGCTAAAAAATCCCACTAAACAAAGCCAAGCACTAAGCCTGTTCCCCTGCCTACCTGATAGTGGCCTTTGGTCTGTGTCCATGAGGCCAGCACAGCAGACTAATTTAGTAATTTTTAATTATATTTATCATCACCATGCTGAAATTCCAGGATCAAAACCATAACAAGCAAATACTTCCCTTCACCCGTCAGAAGGCTCCAAAAGTCTCCAGGAACAAGGCAGATAATTGCCTTTCAAACAGATGAAAAAAACCACAGAGAAAATTGACAAAATTAAGGCTCTAAAGGCACAAATTGTGGGATTGGAGAGCCCCTCACAAAAGGCATCTCCATGGCTTAGTCAAAGCAGCTTAGGCTGGTGCAGACCAGGCTTAATGAGCTTATTAGTCATAAGGCTGAATATCTCCATCAGAAAGTCAAGTGCAAACAAGAATTTGATGGCAAACCTGGAAGCTCTCAGAAACAGAGCCATACACTGCAAGAGGAGAAATTATAAAGGAGAACAAGAAGAGAAGATAAAAGACACAGCACTAATAATGTTTTTTTGCATTCCTTGTCAAGCATTGTTTTTTAACAATTAAGTCACTTGAATGATAAACGTAATGTAGAAAGAGATAAAAAATACCAAGTCCAAGTCACCAAGAAATCCTCCAGTTTTACCAGTGTTTCCATGGTTCTAAGGATGCTTTTATAGTAAATTACATGTATTTGCTATAATAACACATAGAACAGTGAGTCCTTGGGGGACTCTAGCTCCATTATACTTGGAAGTAGCTATCCATAGTTGCATCTGCTTTTAAAAAAGGTAAATTTATCATTCAGAGTCATTTGTCCTGGCAGCCATGGAAGCTTAAATCCCACAGAGCTCACAGAGCAGTCCCAGCATGTCTGCTGTCCTGCAATCCATCCTTGCCTGTGGAGCTGCACTTCACCAAAGACACACAAATAAGCATGAATTGCCAACAGTTTATGGTTACTGGGGGCTGACTGGACAATGTCCCAGCATACTGCAGTTCTTATTTTTTGAGACTTTAAGAGTTTGCCTTGTAGCAGATTGCATTTATCTGTATTGACTGCCACAGATGTCAGGTGGATGTCAGAACTGTGCCAAGACCCTGCATGAGAGGGGCTCTTCCCTGTGGGCAGGTCAGAACCTTTCTGAAGAGAAGGGCATCCTTCTTCTCTTTCTGCCTCTTGGGAATCCCCAGCATGACCCTTTCACTTCCTGTGACAGCATCATTTAATACTGCAAGTAATCTTGTGAAGTCTTCTTCAGACTCAGGAACATGAATGCTTTGGGAGATGCAGACTAAGATTAAACATCAATTATTCAGTTCTAGTCTTACAAACTAACAGCACTACAAGGTTACTATTATAAACTCTCTTCTCTTCCCCAGTTCAGCATGAAGATGAATAACTTTTACAGTTCACACCATTTCATTTGTGCAGCAAGGGTATTTACAGGCATAAGAGGATTTATTGCCTGATTTTATTCTGTGGTTATAATAAATTACTCTATAGCAGGATACAGTGTGGGCTCCCCCCTTCATTTTTGGGGCATTCAGACACGCCAGTTAATGAGTCAGGATACTTCGTATGATTGTCCTCATAATATATGCTAAAATTCAGCTCTGGTGTTAAAAAAAAACCAAAAAATAAAAGCAGCTTCATGGAGCATATCAGTAATTTAAAATTACCATAAAGCAGAAAAAGTGATAATACTTTCATCATGCATAAAAGGTTTAAGCTGCACTTTTCAAAGCAAGAGTCAAAAGAAAGTCCAAGCCATAGACAATGCAACAATGGGAACTATGGAACAATCTCAGACCTTCCAAGAGAACAGAATGTGTGAATCTGTCCAAGCCATCATGCACAGGCACCTCCAGGCACAGCCACTGCAGTGCACTCCCAATAGGTATGTCCCAGGTTTGTGCTACCTGGCACTGAAGTTAAAGGGACTTTTCTTTGAGAGTTTTACTGTTTATTAAAGCAGCTTTGACATCCCAACACACACCCTGGCAGTACTGCTGGTGAGCCCCTGCAGTTTGGTGCCATTCACGCCGACTGTAAAATGGCAAAGCATTAGATTGGCTGTGTATATTCTAAAAACGGCCTTTACTCTGAAAAGTTATTCATCTAACAGTGTTCAGATATATCCACACGTGTGAAGAGCTGATCATAAGGCAATAAAGACAAAAGAAATTGTTGGAATTCTGCAGTGATGCTGCTGATCACTCACAAGGTCATTCAGAAGTGGCAACTGGTCACGATTTTTAATGTCACTTTCAGAACTGAATACAAATATATGAGCCAGGTGTCACTTTGCATCTCATATTTCCTGATAAATTGGAACAGATAATTGTCTCTGCTCTGGGAAAACACGCCACCAACAGCTTCTTATAAATAAAGGCTTTTCCAGCAAGTAGGCAGGACAAGATTGAAAACCCTCATCAGTTGTTTCTGATGACACAGAAAAGAGCAGTAAAATGAACCTTTTCACTACTTTATCTCTAATCAGGGAAGTACATTTTAAAAATCTCAGAATTATTCCTAATTGATGAAACATTCAAAGGTGAAGTGGCACAAATATATCCTCAGGGGAACAAGCAATCCTGTAAGCTCTCTCCATATTCGTAAATACACATGATCAAATTATTTTATTTTAATTATTTGATCAGGTTAAAACCAATGTGCCTCTTAACCTAGTGCTGATGCTTTCCTAAGATCAGGCTTTAAAAATCCAATTCATCAGTACTGGCATCAATTTCACTCACATGCACAGATATGGGTGAAGTTAAATTAAGCAAGAAGTATTTTCACCAGAGCTCAGGCTGAGCCTGAAGAGATGTGTGAGTAGCTCTGTGCAACTCCTCCAGTACAAAACTTAAGTACCCAATACCCAGCAGAGCAGTCACCACCATGCAAACAGGACACTTACCTTGCATGTCAGAGAACACTGTTCAGGGCTTTAAACATATCTAAGTCTGAAACTCAAGCAGCCTCCAGGCCCTGGGCTGTTCTCAGCTGGGGCTCTGATCTTCCCTTGGAGCTCTTCCACTCCATACCAAACCATTTCATGTTAAGCCACAGGAGTGCCATACTCAGTGGCTCATAGGGACAGGTGATTGTCACCCAGTGAGTGTTTAAACAATGCAGAATAGCTCCAAATGAGAGTGAGAGATCACCCCCAGCACCAGCCTGCATAATGTGTGAGTTACTCCTCGGGATGTAGAAGTCCAATTCCTTTGTCATTCAGAGCAGAGATCTGAACCTGGGACTTCCACACTCAACATGTATCATGTTTCTTTCTGGCCAGAAATTCTACCTCAGAGGTTCTGTAAAACCTCACACTTTCCTTTAGGGACTCTCTTTTGCAAAATCATACAGCTCTGCAAAAGATATAGGAAGGCTTATATTTAGAGAAATTATTAGAAGTTTCCTCTTTAGAGAGAAAACTTGAGGACTGGTGAAATAGTGACAGTCAATTTTTAAAATGTGCATTTCAGTGTTATTTTTGCTACTCTCCTCTCATTTGAGCCTCTACTCTGAAACACACACAAGTACTTTATAAATTCAAGCTCGCTTGAAGCCACGTAATTTACATTTCCTCTCCAAAACACTTTAAAATTGGCCACAAACTTCCAGAAAACAGCCAAGTGTGGTTCCATTTCACACTGCCAAATGCAGGGTTACTTTAACATCCAGGGAAGTGTCATGCCAGCCAGGTACGTGCACTGGCCTCACAGCCCCTGAGACTGACTGAGGAGAAGCAACAGCCTTGAGCAAAGCTGGAGCCTGCAAGCAGCAGGAAGAAGGAATTCCAATGGAAGCAGAAGCAGCACACATGCAATTGCTTCAAGGACATGGCATGCTGGTTAAGAGTTGTGATTCTTCTTCCTCAGGCTTCACCAGAGTGAATACAAGGATTTGCAAAATACTAAGAAGTTGAAATAAAGATACACAACATGCAATCGCTTTTCATTTACTCACTATATCCAAGGGAGTTTTGCTTCCAATCTAATTAAAAATGTCAATCAGAATGAGAATAATTAAAGACAGAAACACCCAAGTGTAATGGTAATCTGAAAATGTTTCTTGGTTTATTTTTCCTGTACAATAACTGCATTGCAAGCAGTGCATGAACAGAACCATGGACCAGACCCTATGTGCCCCATCCTGCACTGTCCACACCCAGCAGAAATACTCCTGAAGCAATGACCCCACAGCCACTGTGGATGGATATCAGGTACATTAATTCATAAGGCAGGAAGGAAGAGGGGAGAATAATGACAGTGTTTAAGATCCATCTCCTCAATTGACAAAACACAGATCAACAGATATAGAATACACACACACACAGTGGGAGGCTTTGCTTAATGAAGTGAGATTGCTTTGCAAATCTACAAATACCAATAAACCAGTGACAGTTTCTGTTTGAAAGTCTGCTCATGCAGGCAAACATCTTGCCTTGGATAAATAAACCTGACTGCACCCCTAAAATCCCAGTGACCACAGCTCTGAGAGCCTAATACTCTAATGCAATGCGCCTTGATCAGATGTCCTTTTCTTTGGATTCAGTAGATTTGAGGGAGCCAGATATTCTTCACACATAACATTTAAACACCACACACACAGATACACAGAAAGGTATTTCAGGGAATGGCAGAAGTCCACAATCTCTTTCCTAACTGAAGGAAAAATGTCTCCTGAAGTTCTGCAGTGGCCTTGCTGTTCTCTGTCAAAAGTGTGTCTTGCTTCTCCACCCCAGGAAAATAAAAACACAGACTAAAAAAGACAAGATGTGTCAGAGAGACAGAAAATAAACGCCAGAGATGCTAAGCAATACTCTATCCTAAAAGGCAAAGTGCCAGCAGGGTGCCAGGGCAAACAGTAAATTCCTGCCCTTGTTGATTTCCTAAGCAGCATTAGCTTTTTAGAAAACATTTTTAGAATCCAAATTATCTGCTTTCCAAAACATAAAATCTAAGACAAATTGCACTTCTATAAATTAACTTATACCAGTGTATCTAGCCTATATGGGCTCCTACTGATTATTTAAACAGTGGGTCTGGGTACATATTGCACAAATGCTGACATCAAAGCTCAACCAATTAAATCAGTCTACTGTGATTTGGGGGATTCTACAACTGACAGACAAATTAGGTGTATTAAAGTTCTTTTTGAGCATTAAGTTCCTAAGTTCTTCTCCTTTTTAGAACCACTTAGGTTAATGACTTTGTGCTTCTCTGCTCCACATGGAAAAGCTCTCATAGACACAGGTAGAAAGTAATTCCTCACACAAAACACTGCTGCACCTGGCTCAGACAACATGATCCCTTTAAGAAAGAGGGTGTTGGTTGTGGAGACAGACAGGCAACTACGAAGGAGAAAACCCAGCTTGTTTCCCCTGAATAGAGAGATCTGGGTCAGAAGGCCGCCCAGGGGCTGCCACTGGACGAGCATTGGAGCCAGATCCCCATGTGGAAAAAGCTTTTTACCACCTATCCCAGCCCTGCTGTGAGTCACTTATCAGTAATTACCAGGTCCTGCTCTCAGATGGATGAATGAACACATTTGTGTTGGTAGGAGACAGGTAATTAGCAGCAGCCACACTGGAGATTTATGGAGTCAGTGATTGCAGTTTCTCCCCAGGTTAAGGAGCCAAGTGTTTGAAGGCATGGCTTATCTGCCTTGCAGGGCAGAGCTGCTCTGATAAAGGTGCTGCCCAGCTCTCCATTCCCAGTGTGTGCTGGCCACACACCTCCCTCAGCCCCTGCTCCCCAGCACACACAGAGGGGTTTGCCTTTTCTGCTGGGCACAGCTTTTGGTTTAACCATGCTCTCCTCCCGTCCCTAAATGATTTAGCCCCTGTGACAATTCCATTTCTGTTAGTCAAAGAGGGAATTACATTTGCTGATGGAATAAAGAGAAGAGCAGATTAAAATAAAAAGTATCCATAATTTCTTATAGTCAGAGGAGAGATTCCACTGGAGGAGACAGGCATTTCATTCTGTTTGGTCTAGCACTGCACAGAAACCTGGTTTTATCAACACAAAGTGCTTGACTGTCTCTCCAGGTAGAATTCTAATGTGAAATTACAATTTAAATTCCACTCTTTTTACACCAATAAAGCTCTTGTGATAAGAGATCATTTCAATGTAAAAAAACCCACAATATTTTTCCTTTTTTCAAAGGATTTTGGTGATGGGGTCAGCACTAAAATACCAGGTAGCAGTGATGACCAGTGCCACTGACTGCCAACAGCAAAGTCAGCCCCAGCCTAAACAAACCTGAGGTTATTTCTGGAAGCAGGAAGGCAGGTGGGAGTTCCAGTGGCTTGCAAGCACACATGCCCACCACTCAGCCTTTATGAATGGCTCCCTACAGATGGAGAGACAGCTGAGGAATCAGCTTCCACTCTTCTCTTTTAGCAACATCACATCATTCATTGCAGGGCAACTACCCCACTAATACTCCAGATAACCTAAAGGTCCTCCAGGAAAAAGCTTCTCTTGTTGAGCTCTTGTTGAACACACAGAACATAAATTTGGTTTGGGTCAAAGATATGTCCTTTTCACTCTTAATCCTTATTTCTCCCAATACCTCCCCACAAAGATATGCAGCTAAGTTCCATCCAAGGTATTGGACTCATGGGAAACACAAAAGTCAAAGAATGAAAATATGTTTCTATAGATAAACCAGTCCTTCCCTAACTGCATTCAAATGTGTAAATATTTTATAATGCTGAGAAACTGTGGTGCTTAGAGCACAGACCAAATTGCCCAGTGAAGGAAACTCCACTGGATAACACACCTTTTTCTGTGGACCTACTTTTAAAAGTGAACATTTCTTTAGAAAGAAGTTCTCTTAAATACCTACTAAAAACCTGTGGGGGAGGGGGGAAGGCAAATAAAAAATAATCTTACAAGGTCTTTTACAAACTTGGCATATTCTGGAACACCAAAATAATTCCCTAACATTTTGCTGAAGTCAGGTATTGTGTGTGTAGAGAAATATTAGTAATCATGATTAATAGAAAAACAAGATTATTGCTGCACCCATCTTGACTTAGTTTTGACCACAATTAAAGTTCCATATTTTATATGAACTCTTTCCTCTAACAAGTTTTAGGCCCATAAAGAACTGTCTTGTTCTAGGCAAGAAGATTCCTAGATATTTTCATTTATCAGCTATCAATAATAAACAAAAATATTTACCCAGGGAATAAATTAGTAAAATAACAGCTAATACAGCACTGAAAAATAATGGTTTATTTACATAATGCCACCTGACTTTGCTTTCAGCCCTTTTGCCATCCTGAATCCCAGCATAGCAATGAAATCAGTGTAATGGTGGTGCCTGTATCAACTAGTTAGAGTTATCAAATGTAAAGTTGTTAAACTCAGGACCTGGTAACTCATGACAAAAAAACTGAGTCAACTTCTTCTGACAGTGGGTGCAAAGATGACAGATCCTGGTCCTGCTGCTGGATGAGCACAAATGCTTTCTGACACATTTACCCTTTGTATTCCAGAGAGAAAATGACATGCCTGTTTACCCTCCAAACACCAATGGAAAAATCCTGGCACCCCAGCACAAAACACTGATCCTGTGCATGCAGAGGACTAAAATTTATGGCAGTTGTTTTTCACCACTGTACACAGAACAGCTGTGTGACTCTAACTCTGTAAATGATGCTTGACCTTGGTTTTCCATACAGCAGCTTTAGTCACAAATACAGGAAGACTGACAGGGAAGAACTTGGAGTTTTTCTGCCTGAATACAGAACATTTGCTGCCCAGCTGTCTCTGGCCCACCAGATTAAAAGAAAACCCAACATCTCTGACATGCTTTGCATTCCCAGCTCTTCCTTTTGTCTGCCCAGGTTAAGCAATGCCAGGATTTGACAGCAGATCATTGCCTGCAACCGAGATGTGCAGAAAATGTGCCCAGCCACAAGCACAAGAGAAGAGAGGGGGCCTTGCTCTGTGCCCGGTCTGTGCCTCACAGCACACAGGGACTGACAGGGAGGCTGAAAGAGAATCCCCAGTGAAGATGCTGCCCCTCCAGCCCCACAGGCACCAGAGACCAGTGCCAGGAGAAGGCAAGGCCAAACTCACTGCCACAGGCAACAAGGAGCAGTGCTATTTAAAGCGTCCTAAATATACATGCTTGCAGGTGGGAGCTGAAAAAGCTCAACACCCCACCTGAAATTCTGCCCCAGGCCTGCCCTGGCAGAGCTACTGCCCCAGGTTCCCAAGCTGCTGGAACCAGCTGCAGCATTTTCCTGTTGTGGCACGTGTGGTGTGAAAGCAGCATGTGCTGTGCAGAGCTCCTTCTCAATAACCAAATACTTGACTCTTCAACACAGAGAGAGAGAACCAAACAACACGTAACACTTAACGACACACAGTGTTCTCACTAAAGCATGAATAGCTATACAATTTTCCAATTGGAGCTTAGTTTTTGGAAGCGATTTAAGTCAATTTATATGTAATACATACTACCTACTATATAGCATATATAATGTATATAGTAATAATACATGTAATATATATAATATATATAATCTTGAATCATGCTGTATATCAAGCAGTTAACTCTCACCTTTATGACACTTTAACAAGTCAGACACATCTATAAATCCATTCTATATACATCTCCCAAATCCAATGTTTGGCTAAAAATTGTTGGCAACTTAGAAGGTGCAATTGCTAATCACTCAGACCCAGAATATTAAAAAAGGAATTAAAAAAAATTCAAAAAACCCCAAAATTCTCAGCTGCTTTGCTTATAAGGTTGATTGATCTTGATTATGGTAACTTTATCAGTGTTGCCATTGTTGTGCCAGAGACAAAAAAGGAACTGCAGATATGAAGCAAATGTTATTTACTCTCTCAATATGCAGGTCAGATAAAGTACCCAGTGGATCAGGCACATTCACTGTCATTTACCAGCAACTGTCCCTTACTCCTGGAACTTAGGCATACACTGGGAATATTTTGATCACACTCAAAATTAATTTGTGCATACATTAACTCCACTCAAAGACAACCCTTAAGCACCAGGTTGTTGAATTAGGACTTGATTATCAAGATAAACATTTTTAAGATACCTCTGGGTGCAAATATTTGAATTTACTGCCCATATCGCAGGTTTCCACGGATTTCTTGCTGCCCAAAGAGCTCCAGTAGTGGCCATGGGGGGAGCTGCCCATCCTGGCACAGGCACATTCCCTACCAGCAGACAGGGAAGCCCCAAGGCAGGCACTCACCAGCTCCAGGCACTGCCGGTGCCCGTAGGCAGCCGCGTAGTGCACGGTGTTGTAGCCCTCCTTGTCCTGGATGGAGGGGTTGGCATCGTTCTGGAGAAGGAACTCGAGACACCTGTGGACAATTCACTGGGTAAATGTGGGCTCACAAGGTTTAACAGCTCATCCCTCGCTGCAGCTGCAAGTGGCACTGAACACTGGCAGTGAATCCTGTACTTCGAGCAGCAAATCATTTTTCACCAACAGCTTCTCACATTCACCATGCTTTTAAACAGAAAATCCCCACTTGTCTTTGAAGATCAACTTCATGGAAAAGATCTTCAACCTAACTCTTGTGGCTACTCTAGATTACAAAATTGATTTTCTGTTACAAAACCTGAAATTGTCTGTGCACATGACATAAACAGCCTAGAACTGCTACTCCTCACACAAAAACTCAGATATCAAACAATCAGCCTCCAAACATGCACTAGGGCAGGCTGGAAAAAAAAGATTTAATTAAGTTACATTAACATATTCTCTTCATTGGCTTTTTTTTCAATAATGTTTTTCAAAAGATCCCTTTTGCTCTTTCTAGCTCTTGCCACTTTCTCTTATACCATCAAGATACTGTCATTTTGTTATTAGTACTTCCTTGCCTAGCCTCTAATCTGGAGTGAATGTAAGGCCATTATATAATAAAGGGGATTTAAAAAAAAAAAAACATTAAGCAGATAGATGAAAATGTTAATCCAAGTGAATGCATTGAGAAAGCCATTAGCTACTTCTTTTTGCAACATACAGACTGTGCTGTGCGTGACACTAAAGACACTACGTGACACTAAATCACATGATATTAAAGAATTATAAAATTACTGAAGCTGTACATCTTCCATTAAAAACAGCAACAAGCACAAAAACAGAAATACCAGGGCATATGTGCACAGAGAAAAGAATGGAGCTTTTTCCTTTAGGTTAGCCCTCATTAAAGCCAAGCACTGTTTTTAGCAGAGCAAAGAACAAGCAAGAGCAGAGTGTAAGGCTGCAAGCCAAAGCCATGGCATTCTCCAGGAATGAAGTCTAACTGCATTTGTGACACCAAACTTACAATGCAGCTTCTTTTTCCTTCATCTCAGTGGCTCTTTCAAGTTCTTCAGCATTTTCATGGGAGTTACCTAAAATATTCTTTCTTCTTAGCACAGAGGACAGAAAAATGCAACTTATTCTCAAAATACCACACCGGTGATTTTGATGCACTCTGCTCCCACCCCCAACCTCCTCTTCAAGGAGCTGACTTCCTCCAGCCAGCAATGAGGATTACACAAGTTGTTGCAGCAATGTTGTGCACTTTTTTCCTTTCCAGAGTAACTCAGGAATACTACACCTTGCTTCCTCCTGCAGTAAGCTGCTAGTTCTCTAGCATTTAGGATTTAGAGCAACTTTAATCACTGATACTAAATCACTGTCTCGAGTCTGCATTAGCTGACTGGCCTCACTTTCTGTCAAATATCTTGGCAATACTATGTGATCTCAGTCAGGTTCTTCTCCCTGCTCATTAACTACCCACATCCAGAGTTAATGATGAATATTTTTTGGAATGAGATCGCCTGACCTTGCAAGTTTTTTGACATTCAGCAGGAAAAAAAAAAAAGAAGATTTGCTGACCTATAAAATCATGGTCTGCAAATAGCATTTGATCTATGTAATAAGGCTTCTTCCAGAACATCTCAAACTGAAAAATTTAACGAGAAGACAGCATCACCACATCAGAATCAATTTAGGTTTGGATTGTGAGGACAAATAAAAGCCATATACTTCTTCCAAATTTCAGGATGTGACTAAAATAAGTTGTTTTTTTTTTAAATGAGGGATAAAAGTAGAAACATCCTGAAGTTAACCAAGAGCTTGTTTAAATGCAGGAACCTCACCTACCAAGAACCAAAAGCTGAAAAACACACACTGAATCATCATTCTCAACCCCCCCCAAGTAACACCTCACCCTGGTAAGACAGAATTAGAAACAGGCAGTGGTGAAAGCCTTCCTACAACGCTGCTTTTCATGCCAAGCACAGACCTCTGAGGACTCTGCCTCCTTCTCCCCAGCACTGTTCAGGTTTGAGGGTGATGGGGAAGGCATTTTTTATATCAGTATTATCACAGAAAATGATGAAGAAGCTCTTGAGGCTCTGATGTGGCATTCAGAACTCTGCCCTACAGTTAAACTAAACTTCCCTTGCCATGGCACTGAGGTGGTGTTCTGCTGGGAGAGATGCAGCTGTACTTTCACCAGACCTCACTATACAAGAAAGCAAAAACTAGATCCTTAGTGTCTAGAGACACTGTGAGATGGAAAAACATAGGATGAACTAAAAATAAATACAGGTTGCTAACAATTTTGAAGAGAGAGAACAGGATAATTGAGTCTGGTTTATACAGTGTGTTATAAGGAACATTGGCAGAATGTTCCACTATCTGGGAATTAAAATTGCAGCCAGTAACCACAGCATTTCTAAGTCTTGCAGCTCCTTCTCACAAGAACACCACTGCATTCTGACAAAGGCTATTCCTCAGACATCTCTCTAAAAAGGCAACCTGTTTGGACAGGGTGAGCATTTTTATCTGCTCTGACAGTGGAGTGAGACTGACAGTTAGATCCATCCCACCTTTCCCACCAATCTGTCAGAATGCCAAATGTCTGTCATTGAAAACCTCTCCTCCTGCTGTCTCTTGCTCTATCCCTTCTGATGGACTTGCAAAGCAAATGCAGAAAATTCTCTGAGCTTAATCTTGTGAGGAAACCACAGAGAGGAAAACAGAGGACACAATACTGTGAAAACAGCTCTGTAGGGCAAGCTGGCTGCAGAATTGTGTGCTCCTTCAGAGGTAAACTGTGGAGCTGAAATGCCACATCATCTGGGGGCTTGGCTTCCAGGCACAGCAACTCTCTGTGGAGCTATGCACACATCTGAGAGAAATTCCTGTGCTAGTGGGATCATTCTTTTGGCTCAAACAGCAGAGCACCATGAAGAGACTGAAATGACACTGATTTAGTGAAACACTTGAGGCAGGAATTCCCCAGAGCTCTCTTACTTTCTGTCCATGTCAGAAGCAGCAGCGTAGTGCAAAGGGGTGCGTCCCCAGTCGTCTGTTTCATTAATATTGGCTCCTGTTGTCACCAGGGTCTCAATGCAGTGGAAATGACAATTTGCAGCTGCATAGTGCAAAGGTGTCCTGGAACATAAGTGGCAATTTGTTACCTCATACTGCAACATGTACTGAGGAGGACAAAGATAATCTTCATTGCTGTGTTCCTACAGATTTCCATCAGTCAATATCAGCACTTTAATTCACGGAAATTTAACAAAATATTGCATTAACAGGAAGTTCTGGTGCTGCTACAAAGCCTGATAGGACACAGAGCATCAATCTGTGTCTTGCAAACAGCCCAGTGCCTGTGGGAGCCTCTGCTGCGGCTCTGCAGACACGCTGCCTCTCCCAGCTGGGAGGCAGAGCACAGCACCGTGTCCATCACAGCATCTTGCTCAGCTGGCATGGCAACACCCATAGCAACGCTTTCCAGGGGGGAAAACCCTCCAGGAAGCACATCCAGTGGCAGCTGTCCTGCCATCATAGCTCAGGTGCTGTCTTGGGCACACCTGCACAAGAATTTAGGCAGTAAGGAAAAAAGAAAAGCTGTGATTTTTTAAAAAGAAAAACTCAAGAGAGTGGGATAGGTATAATGGATTTAATGAAGCCTGCACCTGTGTGGCTGGCACAAAACTGCAGCAGCAAGGGTTCTGCAGAGAAGGCCAAACTACCTGATTTTGCTGCCATTTTTCATAGAACATATGATTTTCAGTCAGAGGTGGCCTTTCTTCCTTGCCTGATAGAGTCTTTCTTTTTTAAAAGAGCTGTGTAATTTACCTACCTTCCACATTTGTCCTTCTTATTAAAATCTGCTCCACTGCTTTGCAAGAGTTTTATACATTCTACATTACTGGAAAGAGAAGTAAAGAAAACAAAAGGTGAATAAAGCAAAAGCTTACACCTCCATTGTCCGCTGTCCCCCAAAAGGAAAAAGTTACTCTAGTTATTTTTGTATTATTTGCTGTGCAAAAACTATAACTTGAAATTCAATCTAACAGAAAGGGAAGCTCTAAAAAGAAATTATTTTCTTTTTTTTTTACTAGAAAACCTCAAACTTCTCTTCTGAAGAAGAAAAGAATTAATTTTCCAAAGAGAGCACAGTAAATGTGATCAGCATGTTTGGAAATTTTCAATGGCAGCTGTCCTGCAGTGCACCCATTCTGACCTGGTATTTTATAAGGGAGCTTTAAAATAAAGTTGTTGCTAGCTTATGAAATGCCAGTCTAATAATGAAGAGGTGACATTTAACGAAATCCACCCCCACTCAGCAGAGCATTCAACAGTAAGCACTTTGCTCAAATCCTGTTTATTTAATGAAATTTAATCACAAGAATCACTTGTAGGTATATTCTGATATGATTTGTTGACTATTGATGGATTTAAGCCCATCTCCAAGTGCTTTGTTAGCAAAGGGGTGTGGCTGTTATAGTGATTGTCACATCAACACTGCATTTATAAAAGTGGAGGAGAATTTACCACAGCCTGGCTGTTTCTTCGTCTTGTTTAAAGCCAGGTAATTTTTAATAGAAAACAAACCAGCTGCATTCTGAGATCTTTTGTAATTGAAACAAATAAATGTAGGACTCCAAGCTGGAAAATGACAAAGTGGTGCAGCACTTTCCAAGACTGCTTGTCTTTCACAGGGGCATCACTTGTGCTCACAATCAGACAAGCAGACCTTTGAAATTCTTTCCCTAGCACCCACACAACTCCCATTAATGTAATGGCAGTAAGAGGCCTGTGTCAGGAAATACACTAATGGCTTTTGTAGATCTCCAGCTACAGGAAAAAAAAAGGAACTGGGTGCAATAATGCAATATTTTGGTGTAGGTCGATCCCAACTCTAAATTGCTGTTGCATAAAATAACTATGGAACACTCACCACAATGCACTAAAAATAAAAACACTTGCTGGTGATGACAATCATAATAAACCACTGGGAAAATATGGTTTATTTTCATTAGTCACTTTTGCTTCTTATTGAAGCCTCTCCTTCTCTTTATGACTTCCAGGATGTTTTTAGTATCCTTCTGGGGTGCAGCCTTATCAAAGAGGTAGCATCTGAACTATATTAAAATAATCTCCATCCAAGTAACTGTCATACCTCTTACACTAAAGTGAAAGAAGTATCAAGATGAATAATACCAAAACAATAATGAAATCAGTATCTGGATCAATTTTATCAGGGTTTAGGGTTTTTTCCCCTCAGGAACAAAAACTTTGCGATATAGATTTCGGTCCACTGAGAAGAAAAAGCAATTTCCAGAATGACTGCCAAGTATTTGCTGTGGATGAGCATTTCTGCTTGTTATAACCACAGAGAATCCAAGGGCTGTAGCCAAGGCTCCATTTCAGCAGTCTTCTGAGCCATAAAGTACTCAAACAGAAAAGTAAAAACTCAATGCTTGCCAAACTTTGTGTCCTTTTGCTAGATTAACCTCTCAACACTTCACTGACTGGATTATCTGGAAATATTTAAAATAACTGAATGCTACATTTACATCTTAAATTGAAGTATTTCAATTTCCAAATCAATTTCACTTTTCTGCCCTCCCACCACTTTTCAGGAACGCATCACCCCAAGAGAGGGGCAGCCTTCTCACTTTCTAATTTGAAGGCTGTGGGTTTGGTTTTGGTTATTTTTTTGTTGTTGCTTTGGTGCGTTGGTTTTTCTTTTACAAACTTATGGCACCTGAAAAATGGGAGAGAGTGAGACGAACTACATTTGGACTCCCAGACTGCAACCTGATGGGCACTGCTGCACAGCTGCATTTTTGGACAAGGACATGGTCCAGAGATGGAGGCCAGGAGTAACTCCCCTGCCAGTAGCATGCCAGGAGCTCCAGCTCCTGCTCCTCACTGGGTGTTCCCTAGGGAATGATGCTTTTCTGGAGATTGTTGTGGCCCTCAGGGAGGCCTGAAAGCTGAAACAGCCTTCTCAGGGGCATGAAAAGGAAGAGTTTTCCCTTCTGCCTGAAATGCATGCTTCAAATCAACCCAGCTCACCCTACACAAGGGCAGGGGCAAAAGAGAGCCTAAAATGACCCAAATTATGGCATCAGACAGCCTTGCACACCAATGAATTCCTCTGTGGATAGCACAGCCAAGCTGGCTGGCCCCAAATGTGCCCCAAGAAGCTCTGGAGCAGCCCCGGCGCAGTACTCACCCTCCGGCAGCGGCCGCGTGCAGGCACGTTCTCCCGAAGCTGTCGGGGGTGTCTATGTCAAAGCCTGCAGACAGCACGTGCTCATTACTAAACAAGGACACTATGCTATACTTTTGTCCTAGTTAAACCACAGGAAACATCGCAGAGACAGAAAAATCAGTTAGTTGGGAAGAAAGCAGAAGGCAAGGCACAGTCAGAGAGGCTGGCACGGGGACGGCGAGCGGCTGCTGGCGCCAGCAGCGCTATAAAAGGAGCTGTGACAGGAGCCTATTTCCACATCCAGCTCCTCCACACCCCTGTCTGCAGCCTGGGATGGGTGTTTGGGAGGCTGAGACAGCAGGACAGGAAGACAGAGAACATGGAGACACGAGGAAGAACCACAGAGTCAGCCTAAACATGAACTGGAACTGTTTTCATGGCACGTGGTTGTCAGATTGGGAAGAGCCTTCCAGCAGCACGGGGGGATATGCATCAAGATGCACGAGGCCAAAGGCTGCACCCTGACAGTGCTAACTCTGCTCACCCAGAGGGTTTTCTCTTCCTATCTAGTGGTCACAGCCAGAGCACACCAAGTCTCAGTATAATGGGGTATGCAATTATCATTTTTCACATTTCTTTTATACCCTACAGGACTCAAGTTAAGAGGGAAAAGTAGTTGTAGGACATTTTACATGATAAGTAATGAAGGAGTTTTCTAGAAAACTCATATGATCTAGGTGAGGATTTTTTAACTCATAGGAACTCTTGCCTGGGAAAAGCAGAATTTGGGATTTGGCCACTGATTACTGAGTCTTTTGAAATGGTTGCATAAGGAAGCTCTGGCTCCTTTGCTTTGGACTCTGGTGAGGATCCCAAGCCTGTTCTCTTGACACTACACTTCCACTCATTTTCCCTGTCATGCCCCCAGAGCTTTGGCCAGCCTAAGTACTTAACTATAGATTCAGAAACACTCTTTAGCTGCATGCAAAATAGATCATCATCATCATCAGTGAGATGTAAATCCCTGTGCCAGTGCAGACCCCAGGGAGATAACTTCAGAATTACTCCTTTGGTGGGCAAGGGGGAGAATCCCCAAAACAAAACAGGATCTCACATTCCTACAGTTTGGAAAGGGGTTCTAAATTCCCTCCCTCCCCAGAGTCTAAACTCTCTGAACCTGCTGGGAGAAAAGAGCTTTGGGCACAAACAACACAGGAATTCCGAGCATGGCTTTGGGAAAGCCTTGCATGCTCTGGTGCACTGCCCCACGCAGCCCAACACAGCAGCACTCTCATTAGAATAACTCACAACAAAGCATGGAAAGGGGCTGCAAGCAGCAGAGACAAACACTGCTGGAGTTCCAGGGACACTGGGGGATTTACTCACCCGATGACAACAATTTCCTGCAGCAGTCTGAGTGGGCATTCAGTGCTGCTAAGTGTAAAGGGAACATGTTGTGGATCCCACACCTGAAAGGGACAACAGCCTCGTGAGAAAATGCAGGTTACATGCACACACACAGCACATCAAAAGCTCCTTCCAGAAAAGCAACATTTTCTCAGGCTTTTCTAGGAAGATTCTTGGTGGCTGCCATTATTTTTATCTGTATTTCCTTAACAGCCTTCTTGAGAGTTAAAAATATTCTGATGCAGCGAAGTCTTGGCATTTTGCTTTGAACAGAATGTGGCAGGATGGTTTGCAAAAATTCCAGGCAAAGCCAAGGTAGGGGAGGAAGTAAGAGAGCAGATACTGCTTGGAGTCAATTGCCCAGTGAGCCACAAATTTCTGCACCAGCTACACATACAGCAACTGCCATTTTGAGGGAAATGTAAATGCCAAAATCTTCTCTATATTATTTCTGAATCTCTTTTTTTCTTTTTTTTCCTTTTTTTTCTTGTAGATGACTCTTCACACTTTCCTTTAGGCTCCCATATCAGTTTTCTTCCACAGCCTAAGAACTAATAATCTAATTTTCCTATTTGCTCCAGCTACTTTCCTCACCTCCCCTTTCACTTTTTCCTCCCTCTTTTCAATCACACAATAAACTTTCAGAGCAGACATGATGGGTAAGAAAAGAAAGGACGCCTTTAGATTGAGCCTGTTTATCATCAGTCTAATTCCATATCAGGCAAACATGGAGTTTTTAAACAAGCTGAGCACTCAGCAACTTCAATTAATATCAGGAAATCATGCCAACTCAGTCCCTAGGCATACCACTGCTCACTGTCTTAGAATACTTTTGGGTCTGGACATCTTGGTGTCTTTCATTCAGCATTGTTTTGTGCAAAGCATCTTGTTATTCTAGATATATTATCCTGCTGGCAGTTCTCCAAGTGCACATAAACATGGAGCCTCTGAAAACAACTAGCTTGACAAGATTATCATCTACTGTCTGCTCTAGCAGATTTTTTTTTTTTAATTACAAACTCCAGAACAATAGCAGATGGATTCCTATCAGTCCTTCACTTCTGCAAGACAATTGGTGGATGGGAGAATACGATCATCTCATGGGAGAGGATTTCACGTACAGACCCAAAGACAAAGGATCTTGTCTTTCTAGACACCATAAATCAGAATTGCTTAGGAAGCTTAAGACATTAATTAATGTGGATGTTTATAAATATATTGTGCTCTCTCCAAGATTTTATGCATAAATGTTTTATGGTTTTAACTAATTTGGGTTTGTTTTTGAAAATTTATTATTTCCTGAATCCACAGGCCCATTCTTTCTCTGTCTTCACATGTCTTCCTTGCTGCTTCACTACACTGACTTGTGCTCCTGTACAGATTTGAATTTTACTATTAGCAGCATCTATATTTTAGAATAAATCTATTAAGAGATGATCTGACAGCCTGTTCTTTGAAGAAAACATTGCAAGCTGCACTGAGCTGCTGCATCTGTACAAACAGGTTGCATTTTCTAGCCACGGATTCACTTATTTAAGGGAACATTGGACATTCCATATTGCTGTTTTACCTTACACCCATTTCCCTCTGCCTCCTCCTCCCTCTAGTTATCTTACACAATATTATTAATCTTTTTGGTCAAGATTTCCACCCAGCAGATGTTTTTGGCTGGTCTCCACTGAAATCCCCTATCTGCACATTTGCTACCCAGTGTGCCATTTCTGCAGTGCTGTTCACACTGGTTTCTCCCATCATTTGCACACTTTCCCTTGCAGTGCATTGCCTCAAAGCCTGGCCGAGCTGTCTGCACTTATTGTGAACAGTGCTGCAGAATTTTCTTTCCTAAAACTATTTGGGGAGCTCACCCAGAGTTATTTACATGCAGCACATATTGAAAGCACATTTAGCACAGGCAGTAGCATCATTTCCATCTGCCTGCTATCTCTGAGCCAACTTCTTATTTCACTTATTTCTGCTGCTGGAAAAAGTATTTTATTTGATCAATGTTCCAGTTACCCAACTGTGAAATAGAAATTTCTAACTGGATAACCCTGATTCCAAGAGTGGAGTGGGCTATCCCAGTGCATCTCATTTTCTCCTAAAACCTCAAGATAATAGACAGTGACTGACTGTACTGGAGAAAGAGAGAGGAAAAACCTACATGTCTGTTTAGATACCAAGATCTTCATGCTGGCTGTATTAATAAAACCCAGTGACACTAGCTGAAACCTAATGTGGAATTGCATTATCCATGCCAATTAAAGATCTGTTCCACCTTTTGAGTTTGTAGGGTGACAGTTGTACTTAGCAAAGAAGAATGGGCAAATGTGTCACTTGCATGAACACCACCAAGCAAATAAACAAAATATTGAGAGCTGCAATTCTCTCCCAAATTCAAACCAGACATTTGCATTTGAAAGCAGGGTTTCCTAACTAGGTAAGTCGAGAGAAGTCCCTGATTTCTATGGCAGGTTCTATGTAAAAGAGAAATTATATTTTAGAGACATGTGGAGGTAATTTCCAAAACCTTACATTCATGAAATCAGATGCTGCTCTGAAACACCTGGTACAGATATCTCTCATGGCACTGCATTACCCTGATCTCATACCCCTG
This sequence comes from Ammospiza nelsoni, assembly GCF_027579445.1. NCBI lineage: Eukaryota > Metazoa > Chordata > Aves > Passeriformes > Passerellidae > Ammospiza > Ammospiza nelsoni. The sequence goes on from NC_080639.1 coordinate 12,048,505, forward strand.
TGTTTATACTCCTTTTAACAGACCCTAGGAACTTGAGCATAACTAAACAATACTCAAAAATCCTCTCTGTGTATATATATATACACACACACACATCCCTACTTCATGTACATTACCACCACTGTCCCACATCAGTGCTTCAGGAAGAAGCAGTGCTTGTACAACTTGTAATCACACAAGTGGGCACAACAGGAACTGAGCAGAGTTTGCTTCCCTGCACACTTCCCAATCGTTCATATTCTAGTCTCATGTCACCCACTGAAGTACAGTGCAATTATGCTTGTCAGTTTTAACCTCCCTACTTCAGAAGCAGTTGTGTTTCCAGGCACTGGACACGACACTTGATCCTTGCAAACAGCTCCTCTTGAGGCACCTACTTGGCAGTATCGGCTCCGCTGGTTATGAGGGTGTTGATCAAAAGCTCGTGTCCGTATCTTGCAGCCACGTGCAGAGGGGTGTTACCATCCTTATCTACACAGTCAATTTCCCCTCCTGCAGAAGAGATTTTCATACAGATTAACACTGAAAAATTCACCATGAATAAGGGACCACAAGTGCTGTTTGTCTCAGCACCATGAGCAGCCCCGAGCTGCTCTCTTAGCCACTGAGAGGAGGCACTGAATTTCCCAGAGGCACTGAATTTCCCAGAGCAAGGACCAGCACACAGCAAGTTCTCAGCTGTCAGCCATGGTCTGGCAGCAGCACCTGCACCTCCCTCCCCACCTGCAGTGGTGGGAATGGGATGATGTACAGGGGTCAAAAGTATGTGATTTCGATTTGTTGCCTAGCTAAAGGTACAAATGGGTGTCCTGAAATAAACTACAAAATAATCTGCTGAAACTGCACCCTCATTTGTAAAGGCATTGCCACTCAGTCTTATCTGTACAACAATGTAAATTAGAGTTCACTCCAGAGGCCATCAGGAACACACTGCAAACAAACGTGCTGCATGCTTTTTGTGTGTCTTACCAAAGCACAACCAAACAGTGCTTATGCAGAACTTTTCCTTTTGCAATTTAAACCTGGCATCTTACATTTTATTCACATAAGCAGGAAAAATGGATTCTTTCTTTAGATATATTACAGACAAGTCCCTGTTTTCTTTTTGGACCAAGAACTGTAACTTTTTCAGTCTCTCCTTGTCAGTCAGGTTTACTGCACTCCAACTATTCTCTCTTTCCCCCAGTCCTCTCCAGCTGGCCTGCATCCTTGTGGAAGCAAAAGCCAAAACCAGTACTACAGCTAACTCTCCCAATGCTGAGCTAAGCAAACAGGATTACTTCATGCCTGCTGGCCACACTCCTATCTGTGCACTCCTGGACATTGCACAGCACCATGGACATCCATTACCCATTTCTTTAAGCACCACAGCACTGCTGACTTGTGGTCAACAACCTTCTGATCCTCTACAAGCCCCAGATCCCTTCTGGAGGGACTGCCACCCACCTGGCTGTTGCCATTCTGAACTTGTCCAGCTGATACTCCTGCCTCTGTGGGTGATTTTTCTTTTGCCCCACTTGCATTATAACCTCTGTCTCCAGTTCTACAGATAATTTTTCATTCTGACTCCATCGTCTGCCAAACTAAGTCTCTCCCAACTACAATTTTCTTCTCCAAATGTTAAAAGCACATTTCTTTTCCATTATCCAAACATTTAATGAAAATACTGGATAGTTCCAGACCCAGAAGGGAAACTGAAAACTCTCTTACTACACCTTCCATTTCAACAACAATTAATTTATTACTAATCTCTGAGTGTAGTTTAACAACCAGTTATGCACTAGTGCTGCAGTATTTTAATACTCTGCTGGTTTGCTGTGAGAATGCTTCCTGAAAGCATGTCAGAAGTCTTGCTAACATCAGGATATGGTAATATTTACTGCATGTCCACTATTCACAGGTGGTAACAAGGCTTAATTGCAACAGGAAGAGCTCTAGTAAAGCACTAGACCACATGCCCTGAGAAGCTGTGGATTCCCCATTCCTGGAAGTGTTCAATGACAGGCTGGATGAGGCTCTGAGAAACCTGATCTAGTACAAGGCATGCCCTCCCCATGGCAGACAGGCTACACCTAGATGATATTTAAGGTTCCTTCCAAACTTTCTAATTTCTAATCTTTTAATGGTGAATGAAAGTCAGTGAAATGCTTGAACAGGGTCCCTGGGGTAGAGCATCCACCAGTGGAGGTCCACAAATAGAAACTGGACATGAAAAAGTCAGAGAACTGTGCTGTGTTTATAAAGCCTATTAAACTGCTGTAGAAGAGAACTGTGATGTTCCAGCTTATTTTACTCTTGAGAAATCTACACAAGATATTGTCCACTTTGGCTGACCTATGTAACATTCCCCAGCATTTCTTTTTCCTCATTTTTAAAGAAAGGTATCACACTTGCAGCTTTCCAATTTTAAGGTAATCCATTCTTCCTTTACAAGCTGCTAGAGACAGCAACCAGAAATTGAGACACACTTAGCCAACTCATTAAGTACTGCAGAATGAAACTCTATTGCTTTAAATAATTCACATTTCTCTCTTCTCCAAGATCCCATGGCAATGAGGTATAAAGTCACTTGCAATGAGATCTGTGTACAACACTAAAATTAGAGGGGCAGAAAACCAAGAAAGAAAGAAAGAAAGAAGTGAAACCCAAGTTAGTGGAAGAAGAGTAGAGAAGAATGAAGGGCAGATGAAGAACTGCCAGTCCTTTCACACACAAATCCAACAGCGAGCAAACAATGGCTCTAAGTCTGAGCCTATTAGACCAAACAACTAAAAATTGCAGTAAAGCACAGTTTCTTGCATTTTCCCCCTACCTCCTTTTACTATTACTTTTTTTTTTTAATCCCAGGAGAGAGATAACAATTTGCATGATGACCTGAAAGAATCATGATCTACTGGAGACCTCCATTTAAAAACACAATCTTGTTTAAATGCGTCATTACATTTAAAGCACAATTGTTCAACTACTTCCAACATTTCACACTTCAATTCCAAGTTGGGATTTTTGGGGGGAAAAAACCAACAAAACAGCCAATGAACAAAGCCCAGACCATCCTGTGTCAGATAGTGGCCCAAACTGGGAAGCTTAATAAAGAATCAGTAATAGCAACCTCTGTCATTCAGAAACAGGCCTCTGCCAGATCTCTAACAAGAACAATTGCTATATTCTATAGTACTCTTGGACAAAAAAAGATGCCTGAAAAATGACTGATAATCAGGAATCCTGGCTGTGCCAGAGCAAACAAGGTAGCACTGCTCCTCCCTGCTGAGTACATATTCAACACTTCATGGAGACAGTGAGTGGCAAGGGATGAGAAAAGCACAGCTGCTGAGTGCAGAGCAGAAGAAATGGTTTGAGCTCTAAGAACAGCAGGGCTCCCAAAGGAGGACAACTAGAAAATTGTGCATCCTTCTCAGCAGAAAAGAGACCTGAATACACCTCTGAACTCTTGCTTTCAGGTTAAGAATCTCAGTAGATCATCTGGACCACTGTCAGCTGGAAGATTATGGAATTTTGTCAACAACCAAAATCTCGGGTTGCGATGACATGATGGAATGAGAGCTGTCAGTTCAGCTCAAAGGCAGAAGTTCATGGAGCTGCCCTCTGGGCCAGACCAAATGAAAACTGCATCAGTGGACATGCCTGATGTCTTGAAGAGCCACTCCAGGGGCTGACAGGAACTCACCGTTCTGGATGAGGGTCTGTGAGCGTGTGAACCTCCCATGGACAGCTGTCATGTGCAGGGGGCTCTTCCCGTCCTTACTCTGCCAGGAATGAAAAAAAGCACTGCTTTAGCACGTGAAGCCTCATGAAAGCAAAGATACAGTGAGCACACAGCAATGTTTTGGGTTTTACAGAAAGAAACTGAGACCAGGAAAGCTGAACAATGAGAAAATAGATGGGAGCGGTACCAGCCTCCACTCACATAACTTATGTTTATTGGCATGGTTTATTGGCACGGTTTATTGGCACCTTCATTGGCAAGCACAATCCCTAACTTCTTCTTAATAATTTTGAGTTTAAACAGTGCACTGGCTATTCACTGATCTTAAGGGGTGTTAAATGCTGGAAGTTAAATGCCAGCTTCATAGATGGGAAACTGAAATTCAAAAAATTCTAACAAAAGTAGTCAAAATCTTGTATGAACTCAGAAGACCTCAAGTTTTCTAATACTTATACCAGTACCCTCTGTTGGATAACAGCAAGTTCCTTTCAGCTTCATTAAGATGTGTAAGTTGTGCCTTCAAGAATATTCAGATATCCTAAGCAGAATCAGAGTTTGTAAGCTGGAGCTCTAAAGCAGGTAACAAGCAACCCTGGAAAGGGAACTTTTTGGAGTCAGGTTTAATTAAATTTATATTATACAGGGAAGAAAAACACTAAAAAGGAATAGTTCTTTGACTTAGCAGCATTCCCTGAGATAACATTTTGACAGAGCTCTTGGGACTATATTTTAGTACTTTTTTGTGCCTTCATGAAAGTGATTGCCCTAGAGTTTAGAGTTCTCATTGTTATCAAGGCACTGCAAGCTCCCCTGCTGGGATGTAATATCACCCAAACAGTTTCATGATCAACATTCTCAGCATCATTCCAATTCCATCAAGGATTTAGAGCCATGCTGTAGCTGTTGTTACAATTTCCTCCTGAGATATGCAAAATAGGCTAAAGTAAAACTGTAAAGCTGGTATTTAAGTTTTTACCTGAATATTAACATCTGCCCCATTATTCACTAGTAGTTCAAGACACAGTGCTCCATGAGTGGAGGCAGCAGCAAAATGCAAGGGGGTGAATCCATTGTTATTAGGCTGATTTACATTAGCACCATAGTCAATCAGCTCATTAACAACAGAGTCCTGACCGTTGTAACAGGCAATGTGAAGTGCAGTATTTCCATAGATGTTCATCTCATCAATCTAAAATGAGACAAGGAGACATAGTTAAAATTACAGAGATCAGCTTAGCATTTATGTAATGCATCACACGCTGCAAATGGAAATAGCTGGAGGCCTGAACTGTCATAGGGCATAGTTCTCACCAGCATATTTCATCGACAAATTATACTCCCAGACAGCTTCCCTTGGAATGCTTTACCTTTCCTATTATTAACTTTTTATCCTGCTGACAATCTCTAAAACCAGTGTGAAGCTTAAAGCTGATAGCAGGACTATGTAATGACGATATTGATGACAAAATTCCTAACAAGCCGGAAAGATTTTCCATGTAAGTGGAAAAGGAGGATGAATAAAAAGTTCACAATCTTTACATTTAAAAAGATTACAACAGTGACTATTGAGTTTTTGTGAACAGAACCAGGCATAACAGCTGTTTACATAGTTTCATTTTGGATAGGGAGTGGGGGTATTTGAGTGAAAACAATGTGAAAGTGCACAGATATTTACACTTCAATAAGAAACCACTTTCAGTAGTTCAGTATTATAAAGATGTAATTAAGATTATATTGCTTCTTGATGACCAACTTAGTATTCAACTGCTGTTGTGTAAAACAGGACAAGACAGATTGCACAAAAGACTCAGGAATGGCATGAACAGCCTTCCATGAAACACAGGCGTCTCTAAGATCCTATCCCCAGTGGTGGAGAATGTGGAACTTAAAGGGACTTATTAGCATGGCACTGTTGATAACAGGAAACAGCTATTCCCCTTCACAGCCAACAGCCTGTGAACATGAACTTCTGATAATTTTCTGGCAGGTCAAGTCAGCTGAAAATACCATGACAAAAGTAATGTCTTTATTATGATTAACTGTCTGATCAGGCTCCTCTGGTCATCTCACCACTGCTTTGAGGAATTGGCAATAACAAGAAGTCTGTGCCCTGAAAAAAAAAGTTATTTTCCAGAGTGAAAACAATCTATCAGCTACAGAGGAAATACAGGTCTGTAAACTGAAACAGCCTGAGCTGCTGTTTAGTAAAGTACTCAGTGTATCTATTGAGAACAACCATTCATTGTATCAAAGGAAATGCTGACCCAAGGAAAATTTCAATACTCCATCTTCTTCTGCAGGAACAGGATATATCTCCTGATTCCTTCAGCAAGGTGGCAATTTACTGTCCATATCAGCCTTTCTTTAATACAGAATATCTCCAGACTCTTGAACCAATAAACCACATGAAGAATGAGGTGGTCTGATAAATGGGACCTCTTTTCTTTAGAGGTCACTGTCTTTAACAGCATCCATAAGAAAGAAGACAAGACTACCTCTAAATAGAAATAAAGTGCACATTACCACATACCTCCACCCCCAGGTTAAGGAGTTGTTTCACAATGTTAATCTGCCCATTGGATGCAGCTGCATGAAGTGGGGTGTAACCCTTCTTGTCTTTACAAGTCACTTCTGCACCATGATTAATCAGTAAGGCAACAACTTCCAGGTGACCTTCAAAAGATAAAAGATAGCAATCAATGAATAGACCATCCCACAGCATCACTTCTCCCAGATTACTGCTTTATTGCTAACACACTGCCCTTTCACTGCTGTTTCAAAGTGCTCCCACAGTTTTACAAAGGAAGAGAAAGCATTTTTATAAATGTTTCTAATCCTAGCTCCAGGCCTTGTGAAGAAATCCATGCATTCACCTTCTCCAAATGTGTCAAATTTCTCTTTACTGAATTGATTTTCCAGTTGCCAAAAGAACAAAACACGCCTCTTTTCCATTTATTTCTCTCAAGCTAACAGAGTGTGTTTTATTCTCCCTTTTACAGAGAGTAGTGATACAGTGAGCACAGGAGCATGGCAATGCAAGTCTGCCAAAACAACATCCTATTGATATCACCTGCAAACACAACTGTTAACACTACTTGGGTTTTGTTAGAGATAAAAAATAACCTTAATAAATTATAAAATTAAGAGGAACAGTCTTATTGCTTCATGCTGAGACAGAACTGTCTGCCTTAGAATTAAACACTTATTATGTCAAACACCATACAAAGTTGTGCTCCATCTGGGTTGCACAGCACTTTCATGACAAGGGCAGCTCTGTCGTGCAGGACCTAGGAAACCATATGTAGAAAGTCTATAAATAATGAGTGTCCAAAAATAATTAAATATTCCAGAAACTCTGTGAGGGTTTATTTACAGCTCTCATCGCATTATCTAACTTCTGTCTAAAATGCACTACAGACTCCATTGCTAATTTAGGCCTTAGATGTTATCTAACACTTTTAAATGTGCACCATGAATTTCTGAAAACATTTAAATGGAAAAGAGGCATGGAATTGCACAGCACAATGTAAGAGCCTTTCAAATCCAGAGAGTGAAGTTCAAAGCTCGTTAGCTCAAAAGCCACATCACAGTTGTTGGCAAGAGCCTTTCCATCTGCATCTGTGTATATCAAAAAACCACACAATATGCTTTTCTCACAGTTGGAAATCTCCTATTATCTCATTCCTAAAAGTGCCAGGATTAAAATAAAGATTTCTGACATGTCAAATAAAGAGTTCCTGGCTGAGGGTGCACAGCTCCCCACCAACTGTAACCTGAAATATACAGCTTGGCCAACAAAAGCTCTTGAACAAGCATGACCACTGTCACAGACAATCTTGTATTTTAAAATTACAATGTCCCAATGTAAGAAATTTGCCTTTAGCTTGAAAAGAATGATAAGGCAAACTGTTTGAATTAAGCAGCACTTGGTAACACCACTTATTTTTTGGGGAGATATTCAGTTGCTCTTGTCCACTCTGGAATAAAAGGTGACAATATTCTCCTAACAGGAAGAAAGTGCCTATTGTGCATTTCCTAAGAATATCATTATCTAGCTGCTTATACACTGCAATAAACCACTAAATTTTTGATCACACTTGCCTGCATTTCATTGAAAGTACTTTTTACTAAAAACTGAAATAAATATAACCTGGGTTTTTTCTAACACAAATATAGCTCAGGTTTGACTTAGAGTCGGGATAAGAAGACCAAAATGGAAAAGCAACACAAAAAGCCCACAATTAACTGTCTTAAAAAGGAAATCACAGCCAAGATCTCCCTAGCTGCAAACCTATAAATGGACAGTGTTAATTTAGATCAGCTGAACCCTTCCCTCTTCAGGGTAATTACAACACTCCCTTTCCATGGCCAGGTCTGTTCCTGTCCATTTTAAGACATGCTACCAAATTGCGAATTGGAAATGAAAAAGAAGGAGCAGCAGCCCAAGCCTTACCCATGTACGCTGCCCAGTGAAGAGCTCTTCTGTCCTTTTTGTCAAAAGCATTGATGTTTGCCCCCTTGGCCAAGAGCAAGTTCACCATCTAGAAGTAACAACAGAAGATAAATCAACCCTCAGACCACAGACTTGAAGATTTATAACAAATCAATCTTGCAATAAAGCTGGTATCACAAAATGGTACATCTGAATGATCATTTCTGATATTCTCTATTAAAAAAAAAATCAGATTAGGACAGTTAGATACAGGAATTACTGTCTCTTTCCTACAGTCCAGTGTTTTAAAGGACAAACACTATCACCATTTTACAGGACCTACCATTCCTCTTTCTTCTTTTAATTACCATACTCATCAACTTTTGTTGACAGAAGCTTACTGTTCCAGTCTAAGAGTTTTTATTCCCTACCTAGGTCTTCAGGTGTGGAATGGGAAAAGGAGGACCCTTAAACCCAGATCTAAAGACTATCAAAACCTAGGAGGCAAAAATCTAGGGGCTTTATTTACGTAACCTTTTCATATCATTAAATAATACTAGGAAGGTTTGCTTGTATAAGTAGGGGAAAACAGAAGCACATTTTCTAGAAGGTCAATTAGAAAAGCAGAGCGACTAGACCTTGGATAGCTGCATGTCTCTTCAGTATGAAATCAATCCACCAGTTTTCCCTTCTTTCCATTCTGCCACTCTTATTTTCATAGGCAGTCCAGCCCCAAAGAAGCCAGGAGACCCTGGAGCAGCTGGAAGCAGTGGCACAGCCATCTCTCCATCTCTCCAGGAGTGCATGCACATCTGACTCACACCCTGGTTCTACACAGCCACTGCTGTGCTCCTGCAGGTAGGAAACCCATCCTGCAGTTTGGGAAGCAGCCAAGTGACAGCAACCCCAGGGCTCAGGGACACAGGCCTCTGTCTAGACCCAGCCACAGCAGGTCTAGACTGAGCACTAGAGTTGAGTCTAGACTAGTACTAGACTAGAGTCTTGTGGGGGGATAGAATGTAAGAAAATAAAGACAGTGCAGATCTCACACCTGAGGAGTTGCAGCTGTACTAATTACCAAAGATTAGGAGCAAACCTGCCCTTAACAGGCCACAGCTGTGTCCCGTGAGGATGAGTGCTACAAAAGAGTGGGTTAGCTGGTTGAGAAGCAAGCTGGAGTTTGTTGGCTGTGCTGTGAGGAGGTGTCCATGAGAAATCACCAAGGAGGTATGCAACTGTTACAATAAGATAACAACAGAGTCTAGACTGAGCCCAGTGCCAGAGTAGAGAATGAGGCAGGAGCTTGCCTGGCGGCGCTCACCTCGATGTGGCCGTTGAGCGCAGCGTGGTGCAGCGCCGTGCGCCCGCCGCGGTCCGACACGTTGACGCTGCTCAGCAGGGGGATCAGGATCTCGGCACACTTCACCGCCTTGTTGGCGGCTGCCACGTGCAGCGGGGTCTGCCAGTTCTTGTCCCGGGCGTTGACGTCGGCCGAGTGCTTGATGAGCACCTGCACGGCTTCCTGCAAGGGCAGCACAGCCACAGCCCTCAGCTCCAGCAAACGCACAGCGCTGCCCTGACAGCTCCGGCACACGGCTGAGGGGGGCCAGCAGAGGCACAGGCAACAACAGCCATCCCAACCACCTCCCAGCCTTGTGAAATGGCACTGTCCATTCAAATGGCCCAGCACACATCACCTCTACTCTCAGTGAGTGCAGTAAAAAGGCCTCACAGTCAAAACTTGCCGGGTGGATTTGAGCATGTCCTATGCAGACAGCCCATCCTGTTTGGCTGATTAACCATCAATACCTCATAGCTGTGCTTCCAGTGAAGAAATTACCTCACTCGAGCCATTCCTGCCATCACTGATGGAATGGGCCCAGCCTTGGCCAGCAGCAGGACAGCCTGGAGCTGCCTGGCACTGGCTCTGTCCAACATGAAGAAGCTTCCGGCAGCTTCTCACAGACAACACCCCCACTACCCCACCCTTGCCACACAAACCCAACACACACTGCTACAAGGATCATTCACAAAATGAAAAGCATGTAAAAATAACAGCAAAGTGCTGCACATTTTATTCATAAACAGGAAAAAGGAGAAAATAAGGAAGAATGTGTGAAAACAAAACTTTAGCTTCGCAAAAACATGAGAATTCTGGTGTCCCCAGCTCAGCATTAGCATTCCTTTCCTCCCCAAGGCCTAAGCATAGGCCAAGGGTCTTGACTGCAATATCCATTCTGTCAGCCTGAGACCAAACAACATCTTTTAAGGTTAATTTTGTTGGTTAAAAGTAAACATTTCCCAGTGAGAAAATATACTGTTCTCTCTTGAGAGCCCCTCTTGCTGGAGAACTCATAATCAGCTCATTTCTGCTTCTACTCATGCATATGCCATTAAACAAGACAGACAAAAACTACAATTTTTTTCTCCAAATTGCATTTCTTTTCTTATTCCTTTTTCTCCCCACAAACAAACAAAATACAGAGGAACTACTGGGACACAGTAGCATTCAAGCAGCCTTGTCTGATAAATACAACTCACATCTGGTATGTGGGAGAGCCCTAGTCCTATACAGTACTTTATTCTTTTTCCACAAACTGCAAAGTTTTCTGTTAAGCCCAGCCAAAATTTTATTAATAAATAACAAACACATACAGTATGTTTACATAGTACTTTTATATCTAGAATGGCCCAGGAGAGTGCCTGCAGTCTGTATCAACACTACATATATACTGGGAGTTTTATGTCTTTGTCCTCAAATGATCTCAGCAGTTTCATTTTCTACAGCCGTGTCACAAAATCTCCTCTAACAGATTTGTTCAGTGAGTGACACTGCACCAATAATGATATATGACTGTTGATGTCTCAATAGGATTTTGTTTTTTAAAGTACTAGGCCTACTATTTTAAGAGTCATTTCAATGCAATTCACTGGAGACCTACGCAGCTGGGACATGAAGTCAGCAGGAAACTCCATGCAGTCTTAGTGAAAGAAAAAAAAAAAGTTAAAGGAGAATTTTTAGAAGTAAATAATAAGGACTGAATATCCGAAGCTAAAAATACTTAGATTTTAAAATAAAAATATTTACACATTTTTGTTTACATCTGCAGTCTGCTGCTCTTTCAGATTTGGAATCAAAAGTTAAAATCCTAACAGAAAAGTTTTAATTCTATTGTTTTTAAAGCATGAGCTTTACCCATTTAATATAGTTTTCTCCATATGCATGCAGTACCCCCAGCTGTGGTGTAAGCCTCTGTAGTCAGTGTCTCTAGCTATCCCAGGTTATCACAGTGAAATCTTTAAACTTTTTTAAACTGTTTAGGGCTAAAAGCTGATATATCCATTAACAATCCTACACCCTAAGGGTTGCTGATTTGTAAATAAACATCAATACCTAAAGCCCCTGAAAAATCATTAAGACATAAATAAAGAAGTGTCCATTCTTTTAATCAATATATAAAAGGATTCAAGGATATAACTTCTGAATCCTCTGAAATCTTCATAGCAAAAGAGTGATAAAATTTGTTGGTGATCATTCTAAAAACAACTGTGCTCACAAGAACTTCCAAAACTACACCAAGTCCTACTGGTCAGCTTCTGGACCACCAACTCATCTTCTATCAATGGGAACTCTGAATTCACCTACTGCTATCTATTGCTATCACCATCAAAGCTGCACATTTGTTCACTTGTGTAAGAAGGCAAAAAGCAGCACTGAATGAGCCTCAAAAATAGTAAATCCTGCTTCCAAATTGTTACCAAAAGTAGCAATTCTAGTATAAATAATGAAGAAAAAATGGCAGGAGAAGAAAGCTGAATGTGTTTATGAAATATACCATGAAGAGGGATGAAAGGCTGATGCCTTCCCCTGCTGCCTCACTAATGCCCCTGGGTACTCACTGAGAGGTACCAGAACTGTCAGCACACTTTCTCTTTGTGCTTCAGCTGACAAAGAGTTAAAGATGAGACACAAAGCCACAGAAAGACATACATTTTCTGCAAGGACTGTGGCTGATGATAAAAATCATGTACTCTGACACATCCAAAACCAGAAACCAAGCATGCTGCAATTCCCGCATCAGCAAGACTGTCACCGATTTTTAAGGTTTAAGTCTGATCTTTGTTTCCCAACATGGCTTTTTGTATTTTGCCTCATTACAGCATTCACAGTCTATCAGATATTCCTTTCAGAGGGTTCCAGGGGATGCCAGCAGCTGGGAAGCTCAGCCAGCAGCCAAACAATGCCCGAGTTCAGAAGCGAGCCCAGGATTCCTGCCTCCAGGCTTGGCTAAGCGCTGGATTGTTACAGAGGTGATTCGAGTCCATCAGGCTCTGGAAGACAGCCACCCTCTGTCTGCTTCACAACCCCTCCCCTCATCCCCAGCAGCCAATTCAGCCTGCAGTTGGGCTCACTGGTAATGAAGTATTGGGAGGGTGAAAGTAGACAGGGAGGTCCACAAAGGAAAGCCAAGAATAATGGTGCAGTTGGAAACAGAGTAATGCCCGAGCTGCACTCCCAGTAGTTATTGCTGCTCGTTTTTAAGATAGCAATGGAAGGGGTAAAACATGATCCCAGAATATTTCTATTTGTCGAGTAGTAGAAACATGGGCAAACCCTCCCTTCTGCATGAATCAAATGCATTAACAGAAAACCTAACGGATGCCTTGAGATGTAATTAACCAAAACAAATTATGTGGTAATGCATGTTGGATCACATCCACAACCACTCCCTTCTGGCACACACACACAGCATGCACACACCCACAGGGATCCATTTCTCTTTTTTCACCACCTGAAGATAGTGTGGGCACTGCAGACCACTGTGGACTCTATCCCATGTGAGTCCTGCTCCTGCTCCCTGTGACTTGCTAGGGTAATGTAAAGCAAGGTGGGAATCAAGCACACGAAGGCTCAAGAGCAGCTACAGGTAACATGTAAACACTGACCTCCAGCTGCAAAGCCCTGCATGCAGGAAATGCCTTCCCTCTTTGCATGCCCATGCCACCCACCACAGCTCTGCAGGGTTTGCCCTTCCCCCAGCACGTTGCTTATGTGCAAAAGCAGGGTAATCAAATCTTACTCACTTCACTTCTGGAAGCAACTGCTCGATGGAGAGGAGTCAGCCACATGTTGTCCTTGGCATTGACACGAGCTCCTGCAAGCAGACAGCAGAGGTTACAGGCATGCCTTGGGTGTGCCACTGAGAGCCCTGCCCAGCTGCTTCCCAGTGACCAGAGCTGAGTACTCGGTACTCTCCGTGCTCCCCAGGACTCTCCTGGCACCATGCTCACCTTGAAAATGCATTAACAGATGTCAGATAGAAAAAGAGGGATTCAGAAAGAAAGGAACCAGCTAGATAGGACTATTATTAGAAATTGCTTTGTTTACAGGACACAAAAGAAGCAAGGTTTGTTGGAAGGAATGTATGCATGTACACATGTGTCTATGTAGATGTATTTTTTTAGATCAACTGATACAGCTGGGGGGAAGAAAAGCACCCTTTGCTTAAAGCACTTTGCCAACTGCAGACGTGAAAGGAACTAGCCTGAGCAACCACTTCTCGTTTCCAGCTCCATCAGGCAAACCACCAAAAAATAATCACTTCCCTGCTTCACAAATCCTGCTGGGATCAAGAATACAGGACCGGGAAATGCTCAGGTTGGAGACAGAACTGGGCACTGACTACATCAGGTTCTGTGGGTGTTCCTGGGCAAACAACAGAAGAGCAGGGATGAAGAACACAACTCATCTGCCTCCTGTGCAGTTCAGTGCTAACAGGTGCTCTGACAAGGGCAGCTGGGCAAGAGGATGGATTTGGGCTGGCTTGCCAGAAATAAGGGTAAAGGAAGAATATTTGACAACCACAGTGGTCCTGGCTGACTGCAAACCCCCAATTTTAGTTTTTAAAAGGTATCCTGTACATTTGTGTGATCAAAAAGACTTCTTTGCAAGAAATACTAAAGCTATTCACAGATGTGATACCTCAGGAAGGACATCTAGTCATAAGGATTAGAGAAACTAATTTTTAAAAGGGCTTAACCTGAAAATATAGTACCTCACAGGTTTGCAGGCGGCAGCATTAGTCTGAGAAAGGTAGAACATTCAGAAAAAAAAAGTAGAGAAGCACAGCCTGGGTGAGCCTCTGAACTTCATGAACAAAGGGATGCTTAAGCTTCATTTTGCACCTTAACTTTAGTGCATTCAAAAGGCTGTAATTAATAAACCCACTCTCTGAATCACCAGTACTTTCTGAGAGCTGATTCTCAGGAATATTAAGATGCTTGCCTGTGAATCACAGTGGTTATTGGGAATCATTCTAGATAATCACAGAAGAAACAAGTTCTTGCATATTTCCACAAGTCAGGATGCAGTTTTTTGACTGCAAGGAAAACAATTACACTTTCATAGCTACTGCAACAATTAGAGGCAATCCTCCAAACTCACCTCAGAACCTGGTACCTGGTGGCACAACCTGCCCTCTGGAAAAACACCCTTTGGAAAAGATACAGTTTCAAAGAGTTCTCTAATTAATCTGTCTAAGGAAGGAAGCTTTTGCCTTCTTTCTTCCTTTTGAGGAGGCCATTACAGTTGACACATGAGCATCCTGCCCTTTGCCTGCACTGTGAGAGGCTCTAGAGACCAATAAAGCAATGACTTTCTTCACCATCAGGAAGCTGACAGGACTTCAAGGCACCTTCCATTATCCTGGTTTGGCCTGGTAGGTGTCTTGGAGATGGAAACTGCTTATATGAATTCCTAGTGATCGACAGCAATCTCTAAACTTTTTGGATTTAGAAATTGTTTTTGTATTTGCCTTGGGGGGTTTTGCCTTATGTTCTTAACTTAGGTTTCTTTTGTTTTATCTCTACCCATTCACTAACTCCTATAAGCAGAGGGTTACAAATAAGAAAGGCTAATATGTAGAGTAGGAAAGCATGACCAATATTATTCCTCAGTATTTAACAACTCCAGCAGCACTGGTGAGTACAAAGATGATGAGAATACCTAGAGAAGTATCTCCATCAGTAGCTATTCATGCCCTTCACTGATCCACTTACCCTTTGAGAAACTGAAACAGTTACCAAGAAAACTGAAGAAAACAGTAAAAGGAAAACAAGACTAGTGTAAATAAAATAATGCACAGCACACTATCAGTCTTTTCTTTCTCAGCTGTTTTCCACATCCTTTTACCTCTTTGTGCCTCTTTATGTGAAACAGTGAAATTGCTCTTAGGTGTCTAATGCAGTGCATCAGCTGAATATGTTTGTGATTCCTGTTTTTCAGGAGCTACACAATTCACCTGTTGCCTGTTACAGAACACGCTCTCGTGCATTTACTGAGATGCACATCTTCTGAAGAGATATTTCAAAACATTTCCTCTTGTACTGCCACTTCCTCCACCATAATTCAGCTTCTAGGTTCCCAGCAGTTCTTCGCAGGCAATGGTTAACAACAGTGAAAAAACTTCACCAGCACTGATGCACTCCTTTGGGGACAGAAAATATCTGTCATTTTGAGGATGACCAAGCAGAGGCACTGGGAGAGCAGAGCAATGCTCATGTTTTCAAAGGTGTCGTCTGCATTCCAGAAACTTGGGCGCCCATCCTGGGACAGCCCTTTGAAAGCAGAGTAACACAGAAATCCAGTTTTAAAGACTAAGTGCTCTAGAACATGCTACCACATCTGAAATGAGTGTACAAACACCAGAAGCTTAAATTCACAAGACCAACCCACAACACATCCTCCAAACCAACCAGAAATTCACTGTCCCTCTCTTCACTCTGGACCAAGTACCTTAACCATGTCTCAGTGCACTTCCTACAACACTCCATGAATTAATCTGTGTGTCTATAAGGACAAAGAGGGCTGAAAAACACTCAAATTGGTGTAAATTGTGTCATTCATGGCACAATCTTCCTTGAAAATAGAAGCTGCTTTAAAGATTTCACTTTAAATCCTTTCAGATAGCCACAGCACCCACCCATCCTATAAAATATCCATTTAAAAAAATAAGCTCTTCAGAGTAAAGCCTTTTCTCAGCCTCACTTTCTCCACCATGCTCTTCCTGAGCCTGACAGAAAGACATAGCTGTAGGGTTTGTGAGGCTGAAGTAGACAACATAACATATAATGTTACAGATAAAATCAACAGAGAGGAAACTTTCTGTATTCCACTTTTCTTTAATATGGCTGTTTTGTAATCTTTGCCATTTTTCACTCTCAAATTTTTCTGCCAGAAGAGGAAATAAATCTGAAACTGCCTCTGTTCTTTTGAGATCTGAAATAAACAACTTGATGTGGGCTTTCAGGAATAAAGTTAACATCTCTTTATCATAACTAAAGTACACTTTTCTGTCCAGCACATCTGCCAAATCCACATCTCTAGATTCCACAGCCTGAATCTCCAATATTAGGGATAGTCAATGGAGGAAGAAAACAGTACTCTTTAACCTATTAATGTCATTATTTACTTGCACCTTTCTGACTTCTCCTGTAAGACACAGCAACAGGCCCACCAAAATGTAAGGACAGTTTCCTGGTAAGAAGCCCAGAGCCTTCTGAAAGGGTAAAGCAAGGCAACATTGCCAAGACAGCAAGTGCCTTGGTGGGGAACAAGGGGTGAGGGGCAGAGCTCAAACATGATACTCTCAGGAACCAGCCCAAATGGGAATGCAGCTTGTATTTGCCCAGACAATTGTTCCTGCACTTCCATGCCTGTGGCACCCACAGAGATTCCTTCTCTGAGATGGTTACCTTGCTCCTTCTCCTTTCTGACAGAAGGAGGTGAAGAAGTACTCAAAAAACCAAAACCACTCAGCACCCTTCCCCAGTTGGAACCACCTGATTATGGATCAGACCTTGGGGCAGGTGCAAACCCTCTGGTTCTGACATTCAGTGGGCCAGGGTGACTCACACCAGCTGAGGGATCTGGCACTCTCCCTCCTGTACCAGTTCCAACAGAGTCCCTTCCAGTGGCTACCTAGAAAGCCATTCCTGGTCTGTCTCCAGCCACCTGGGCAGAAATTTCATTCATTAGACACTACGTTTATTTGTGCCACCACCAGTTTATGGACCACAAATCTCAGAAAGTGTGTATTTAATTTCATTTCTCTCCTGAACAAAATGAAAAGTGCTGATATTGCTCCTAGCTCCTGCTCATGCTGAGAATATCGCTTGACACCAACAGCAAGTGTTTGTGTGCTTTCTCTCTGTGAAAACATCATTGCATTTCAAGTCAGACAACAAAGTTTTCCTGCTTATGTAACGGAATGTTATGTTCAGATTTCTATTTTATGATACACTTTCACTACTAGCATTTGCTGACTGAAGAGGTGAAGCAAAGGAAGATGCTCTACCTGCCCTTGCAGCCTAGATAATGGAAGGATTACAGTCATAAAGAGGTGTTTATAACAAATCATAAACCTGCTCCTTCAATTCTCAGAAACCTCCAAACCTGCTCTTGGATACAATACTCATGCTCATCATGAGTAATGATACTTCATATATTAAAGAACAATGAATAAGTAGAATACACAACACAAAATTAATTTTGACTCATGCTGAGCTAGTGGGGAAAGGTCCACAGTCCCACTGACACAAAGTTCAATTTTTAAAAGCCCACATTTTAAGTTTTTCATGCTCACTTGCATATATAAAAACTCCCCAAGATGCACCACCTACATTTTATGCTGTTGATCAGACAAACCCTATAACCCATGGATGACATTTTGGCAGTGAGGTGCTAGAACTTAGTGTCCCAGAAGAACTCTAGAAAGCCTTCTTCCCTCACCAGGAACATTCACTGGGACATTTTTGGGAATGATGTTTGGGAAAAATGGGCAAAACTGTTTCACATTTCTCTTGATGAGGATATTGCCTGTGCTGATGCTCGCAAAACTTGAAAAAACACATTGCTCCTGCAATCTCCTCACACCACACTGGAACAGCAGTATGCGACAAACAACACACACTGCAAGAATACATGCACAGATTAAATTTATTAACTCCTTTCTCCCAAGGAAGAAAATCATGCTTGCATTTAGCACATTGAAAACCCACCCTAGTATAACCTGTCTGCAGAGCACTGCTCTTTTCAACCATTTTGCTGCTGTCAGGGGTAGAGCAGGAAGAGCTGATGTATGGCCAGCTAGTTACCCTCACTAAGCAATTAAGCAACCCAGAATTCCCCCAAAATGAACAGAGGAAACACAGCTACAGCAAAGTGAGTTCTCATTTTCTGCCTTCTCCAGGTCTGGCTAGAGTGGTGAGCCAAAGAAACACAATTGTGTACTCTGCATGTACCCATCAACAGCCTGATCTGACTTTGAAATTCAGTGCTTTGAGCAGGAGGCTGGATCAGGTCATCTCTAGAAATACCTTCCTGAATTAATCTAGCATTCTAGATTAATTAAAGGCTGGAAATTAGAAGGTGCCTTTTAATCAAAGGGCTGAGAATTTGGAAGTAACTTCAAAAAAATATATGGAATTCATTTGAAGAAGCTGTCTAAAAAATTGTGAAACCAACTGTGTAGCAAAGTTGCCTGCAAGGGGTTAGAAGTTTGTACCATAAGGTTCCTTTCAGTCCCACATTCTTAAATCCTCATAAGCTTTACTCTTACAGTTCTCCAGCTTAGAAAAACACTGCTTTGAAATCTGCCAGCACATCCAGGAGTTTGCCATGAATTATGCTCCCTTCTTGAGAGATGACTGCTTTATGCTTTGTTCTGACATATTTTGATCATGTTTTCTGTCACTACAACAGTTGGGAAACTTTTATTTCTTTTGTTTAGATACTTCCTACTATACAGTTTCTAATATCCAAATAAACTTCCTGATTCTTAGAAACATGCTTCTAATGTAAATAACACTTACAACTAATTTAAGCTGATTAATAATTTTTTGCTCTTATTCCATAATTTTTGCTTAGCGGGAATTCTTGTACTCCAGGATATGAAGCCATATTTCAAGTATGTGCTTCAGCAAGTTTCTGAATCACAAATACTGTCAGTTTGAAGGCTTTATAAGTTGTTAAAAGTTACTTTGTTTATTAATTCTGCTAAGTCACAGGGTGTTTTTTATGATTTTATCACCAAATTTAAATATATTTTCTAAGCTTGCAAGAAATGCAACAAGCTCTGTGAAACTCAAAAAATAAACAATGCCCAAAACTCTCTCATATATGCTTTGTTGCAGCTTTAAAATTAGCTGATTTACCAGTTAACAGCAGTGAGGGACTGTACCTTACCTGACAAAATGAGGAGCTCAATGATGTCTGCATCCCCCAGGAATGATGCAACGTGAAGGGGCGTTCTTTTCTCAGCATCCTACAAAACCAGAGTTATAAAACATGGTCAGTAAGTGCAGCCATTGGTGTAAAGGAGCAAAGGATTTGTATATATTTCTTTTTCTGGGTGCATTTCTGTTTGCAATTAGAAATGCAATCTCAGCCAGGGAAAGAACAAAACTCAAGAACTCAACAACTCAACTCCCAATAATCCTCTATTTTTTATCACTCATTTCCACCAGACCTTGCAGAGATATTGCCTTTACTCTGATATCCTGTTATAGGTAGATGAAATCAAAGCTAAAATGAGCAAAGACAGTGTCTTTAGGTCTCTTTCAGAAACATTTTCCACTCTTAGGTATCACAACAGCATAATCCAGATGGTTCTGGATATCAGACTTTGTAATGCAGTTTGCATCAACAGTATAACACCAGAGGCTTCAAAAAGAATAACTCAGGAGAATTATTTGGAACCACACACAAGGTCAAGATACAAACTCTTCTTGGTCTACAAAGGTTCTTGTAGACCATAGCCTGGGTATCTACAGCAGCCCAAGATGGGCATGTACATCTTGAATGAACTTTAAACATAAATAAAGTATTACCAGGCAAATCTGTCTTTAAACTTAGAAGAATTGCTAAGATACATACACATACATACATATATATACATACACATACATATATATATACACATATATAATCTGAAGTTATATCTATATATATATCTATATATATATATATAACTTCTGAAATACATGCAGGGTTCTTTTGATTTCTGTAATTTTCCAAATTAAGGAGTCCATTTCACAGCAGTTTTTTATTATTATTTCAAGGGGTATAAATACAGTGTTCACAAAACCCCTTATTTTATTGCTTTATTCAGCTGATTCCAGAACACAGGTCTTTAAAAGAAAATGCTAAATATTACAATATGGGCAACAACAATCACAAGAAGTGCTAATACTGCTCATTGTGCTGTTTCCAGTCCTAAACGTTATTTCATTTTGGTTTCTGAACTATAGAAATAAGTTCTAAGAGACCTTGGCAATCCAACTTATTGCAACCTACTAGCATTAAATATTTTAAACTGGTAACAAATTCAACACTTCCTGCAAATAGTACCAACAGAGAAACCCTACCAATATTTACATCCTGTCCCTGAAAAAGATCTCTGAGCCTGTCATGAAAAATATCACTTTCAACATGCCCAAGCACTAATCAACCATGAGCTATTTTGGAATATCTTCAAAGTATGCTATAAATGTGGACAAATCTGTGTACCAGAAACACTTGTCATGGGAATGTTGAAAATTGTTTTCCATCACTGAGAAGTACAGAGCCACTGATCACCAGAACAGTTTATATTTAATTTTTGTGTTTGTATGGTTTTTTTAAACATACATCATGTACATAATCCTCAAATTGTGCTGCATTGGGTTTTGATCTTAGGTATTGGGCATGCACATGAAACACTCAGAAAACTGTTTACATAAAACCCTGATTGTCACAGGTCAGAGGGGAAAATCTCTTACAGGCTTTCACTTTCTCACATGGTAAGCAAATCCAAAGAATATTAAGCAGTGTCCATGCAGCAGTGTTCCCTCAGGAACCAATATCACAAGTTACTCTCATGTGCTTCATTCCTAACACCACCGAACAGCTTCTACAGGCTACATAAGTGTGAGATCTTCCACAGCTTTCATATTCCCTGTCCTAAGGCTACCCATGGCAAAAAATACACTGACTGATCAAACAGATATACAACAATAACACCAGTTTTATTTTTTTCTTAGTTTGCTGTTATTAATGCATAAAGCTCTCTTTATTACAACACAGAACTTGTAATAGCCATTGTACCTGTCAGTGCAACACAGCCAAGTTTGGCAAGGGCAGAGCACTTGGAACTTGAATGCTAATAATACAAGGCCAAGCAATTTTCTGTATCATGGAACCTAGGCTACCCAGTGCTTTGTTGATTATAAGCAATTTTCTGTATTAAACTGCAAAACTGATGCAAATTTGATATTCTGAGGGAGGAAAGGACATGAAACAGAAAATTTTACTCTTCTGTAACAGGAACAACTAACTATGTAAGCCTTCTAAGCTTTCAGTTTTTAAAATCAATACAAAGCCCTATCATATTGAGTGTGAATCCAGTTTTCAGAGAAAGATGGGTTACTCACAAAACTGAATTTAAGCTTCATTTCTCCAATAGGGAAAAAACCCTGAAACTTATCCATTTATCACAACCAGGCACAAATCAGCCTTGACTTGCACACAGGCAACATTTTCAGGGGTTTGGCAGGGAGAAACCCACACACCACACCTGCAGCCAAGCAGGCAGCGAACAGCTCCCTGGAGAACATCCCTGAGCTCCTGGTCAGACTGTGCACAGTGAACAACTCCCTGGAGAACATCCCTGAGCTCCTGGTCAGACTGTGCACAGTGAACAACTCCCTGGAGAACATCCCTGAGCTCCTGGTCAGACTGTGCACAGTGAACAACTCCCTGGAGAACATCCCTGAGCTCCTGGTCAGACTGTGCACAGTGAACAACTCCCTGGAAAACATCCCTGAGCTCCTGGTCAGACTGTGCACAGCACTGGAACCCCAAAAGAGGAACTGAGGCTTCTGTCTGTCTGTCTATCCCATCACAGCCATGTGTCCCCTCAGAGCCCTGGTCCCTCACAGCCACAGCTCCTCACTGTCTGGCTCCGTACCCAGCACCCCAACACTCATCCAGCTCCAGCTCCCCATCCTGTGCTGCTGGGAACAGGAGCACAAAAGTGAATCCATAATGATCTAAACACTGGAGGCTACACACAGAGAGAGGGATAAAAACTGTCCTTTCAAGGAAAGGCTTGGCAGAACCCCAAACCTCAACATACATTATCAAGGCAAGGAAAATAAGTGAGGGGAAGAGATGATAACAGGATTACAAAAAGCATTAAGAGAAATAATCAGACCTGCTTCCAGTGCAGTTCTCAGAAGAACAAAAGGTCAGCAAGAGACAGTAGATAAGCTATAAACAATGGCTAGAAAATCACACTGCGATGAGATAAACTCTCTTTCCAGTACCTGAAGGGGGCCTACAAGAGAGCTGGAGAGGAACTTTTCACAAGGGAGTGTAGTGACAGGACAAGGGAAAATGGCTTCAAGCTGAAAGAGGGCAGGTGTAGATTAGATACTGAGAATAAATTCTTTACTGTGCAGGTGCTGAGGGACTGACACAGGCTGTCCAGAGAAGCTGTGGATGCCCTGTCCCTGGAAGTGTTCAGGGCCAGGACCAGGCTGGATGGAGCTTGGAGCAACCTGGTGTAGTGGAAGGTGAAAGGTGTCCCTCATGGCAGGAGTTGGGAAAGAGATGATCTTTAATGTCACTTCCAACCCAGAGCATTCTGTGATTCTATTAAACTGCATTAGTAGTCTAGTTCACAGAAAAGATGATGTTGCAGGTTAATATTATCTGTACACCTTTTTTTTTAATAATACAGATAAAAGAAACTAAGAATCTAACAGCCAGGCAATGAGGAACAGAAGGCCTCAACAAGAAAAACACTCAACACTTGCTTAAACTGTTCAAGTGATCACAGTGGCACGGATAAGGCCCTCACAGGCTTAAAGTTAGACTAGTCCTTAAGTGCTCTATTGGATCAGAGCCTGGGGTACACGAAGATTAGCAGAACAGTGAGCTGAATGAATCATATCAGCACATGCAAAATTATCAGGCACGTTAAGGAAAGGCACATACATTTTCTCCTCAAGACAGCCTACATGTCAAAGGAAATAACGGATTTGAATTTTGTTATCAACTGCAACTGCTCAGATCAGGTGATGCTTAGGACAGAGTTACTTACTATTAAAATGTAAATGCAACATCCGCAGAAAATAAATGTATGTAACCTTTCTTTGTCACCAAACTGACTGAGCAGCTAACAGGAATAGTTGGAGTTTACAGGAGTTTAATCCATAGAAACAGAGTTACTGAAGCCTTTGCATTCCCACCACCTTCAAAATGTGCCTGGGTGGCAGAATAAAGCACATTAATTAATATAACTTCCACTGATCAACTCCAACCAAAATAATGACAGAAACAAACCTCCTGCTCATTCACTCTATTTACGGTTGTATACCTCATTTAAATAGCACAGCCATTAAAAATCTTTTCAGATACAAGTTAACGTCAGAAAAATTAAATACTGGGAACTGTTAGGAACTACAGAAGAGACTAAAAGCTTATGAGCACCTGTTTCTTGGGCTATTTACAACTGTTTGGAGCCAAAAGCTGATGGTGTACCAAGAAAATCTCTGCTGCTTCAAAGATTTCCTCCTCCTCACACATTCTTTTATTAAAGCCTGTAATTCACAGAGTAAATCAAAGTGTTTGACTGTGAGCACCACAGGTGAAAGTCAAGCTGTATAACTTATACTTTGTGCTCTTTCTTCTGCATCATAACAGAAATTCCCATCTGAAAATGCAGATCCTCATTCCAGCACCTCTCATCCCACAGTCTTCAGCTCAGCCTCAGAAATAAAGATTTTTCTGAACTGAGTCTTAAATTGCCAAGTGTTCATGAAGCAGAAGAGGCAAATACTTTGATCTTGCAGAACAAGAAAAATCATCTTTCTTCTCCCCCCTTATCTAGCAATTTCCTTCCATGAGGCTGACAGTGAATTTTATGCTAGAAAAGCATAACTTCAAAAACTAATTACTAATTCCAGATTGAGACCACAGAAATTGTTATCCTAAAGAATGAAAATATTTTGATATTTTGATTACTGATGTTCACTGTAAGACTCAAAAGATAGACTTGAACAACTCCTCCACTTTCATAAGCACAGTATTGACTTTGGATAGGGGGTGTTAAGGCATGGGAGCACACATCACGAGGATGGGAAAATATTTAGAAAATTCAAGTATTTCAGGCTGATATTGCTGCCTTTGAAGACAATAATGCAGTTACAGCCAAACCCTGCCATGAGACTTTAAAGGTCTATACATCCTAAACTGCCTCAAACTGATGAGATGAGTCACCAGCACAGATATATATATATATATATAACATAGTAACCATTACTACACTACCACCCTGTTGCAACGCAACCCAGAATATTTCAGACTCTCAGGCTCTCCAGCAGAATCTTCTTCACAGTTCAAAAATTTTCTTTATAAACTATTCAAAAACATCTAAGCAAAAAAAAAAAATTCATCTAAACAGAAGTCATGCTAGCTACCTTGCATTGAGAACGTCAGTGTAATTTTATATTCAATTTTGCTACATAATAGAGAATTGTTCATAATTTGTGTAGAAAAAAATTTCTCCATGACTTCCTACATAAATAAACAGCATATTAAACAGCACTACTAGAGGCTAAATACCCTCTTCAGCTATCCCAAACATGCAAAGCCTTTCAGACTCACAACCCTAAATAGGTGCCTATTTGTACCCTCAAGCACTCACAGCACCTCCAGAAACATGCTTGGCAATAGGAATATACAGAAATTGTGTGCATGTGGGAAGGCCTGGAATGAGCCTGAATCCTCCTGACAAAGGCATTTCTGCAGATCTATGCCTCTCCAAGTAGGATAATGAGGAGAAAAGTCATGAACTGCACAGATACATGTGTCTCCATAATGACTTCCTTCCTTCCCTCTTTATCTCATAATAAACCCCCCCCTAAATACATGGTCCTGCAATCTCTGCAGCTAGAAGTAGGCTCCCATCCGAGAAAAAACACAGCATTAAGGGATAAAAAATAAAAACAGATAACTAAATGACTTGCAAACAACCCATCACTTTTGGGGAAGAATACTGGAAGGTTTTTTAACTTTTTTTGACTTTGGATATTTTGAAGAGAAACTGAACTGAAAGACTGAGTTAAAAATGGAAATTTCACAGAGAGGATTTTGGTTTATAACATTGCACACGACAACTGGACTTTGCAGATGTAAGGTGCTGTACAGTTCATGTATTATGAATCCCAAATAAGAAGGAGTGACACCTGGATCCAGATTAGTCCCTGGATTCTGGGGGTCATTCTCACTTTTCCCTAAGTAAAACCAGCACCCCCAAAATATCCCTCTCTACATACATGGCATTGAAATGTACCAGACAGCAAGTGTAGAAGTGTCTACCTGCAACTCATCTGGTGGTCTGGATTGCCCAAGTGACATCACAAGTGTCCTGGGAAAACAGGCTGCTGAATGCTGACCACACTTCCCATGGACACAGTGTGCACTCAGCACCCTGGGGAGGGAATTGCTCATTGCCAGCTAAATATACCAGGGTCCATGCCCTCAGGATGCACGGGTGGCATCACGTGCCCCTAGAACACAGGTAGGGACTGGAGAGGTCAGCGTGACAATTACAGTGGCAGAATGAATTGAAACCACACTTGCAATCCAAACAGATTTCACTTTGTTTAAAGTAGAAGTCACAATTACAGCAGTATCCAGAATGTAGCCATTTCCATCAACAAACAAGTCCTTGGCTCGGGAAGTTACTAATTATTTTACCAGACCAAAAAAAAAAAATCTTTTAAACTTCTGGTTTCCTCCAAACTCTTTCCCGAGATTAATTTTCTCTTGGGACATCTGCACATGCATTCCTAATTTTGTGTTGTTCCTCCATGCACTTTACAATACTTCTCTTAATGGAGATAAAAAATACCCTGATGTTTTAAACTTCAGAAATACCCAAACCTTACTGCAAAACAACATTTCTACTTTGTATCCCTGTCCTACCTATATTTGAATTATTCCAGTGTTAATAGAGCCAACCAAAATGATCAACAAAGGACAAATCTCTGCCAAATGGTGTCAGAGTTTCCTCTCATGTTAGCAACCAAATGCTAACGTGGAAGTAATTAAAAACACCCTTAAAATAGAAACAGAAGCATAGAATGCAAATTGCCAGCTCACAGCACAATGAGGGGGCAATCTTTTCATCTTTCTTCAGTGATATTTTAAGCAATTGACACTTCCCTGCAGTCACTATTCAGAACACAACCTTCAGAGTTTGTGTTGACCGGTATCTTTCTGATTATTTCAAAGAACAGCTTTAAGTTTTGCTCCTGAGGAGGCAAAGCATTCCTGGGTGGATTTTGAGCATTGTAAGCAGTATTCTGGGCAAAACCATTCAAAGACTTTTTCTATTAAGTATTATGGGACTCATCTGCAAAACACATGTTCTTCATCTAATCGTGCACCTGACAGCTGAGAGCATCTCCCTAGCAACCATCACTAACACACTTGCAGCCAAAAGACGGAAAAACATTGGAGAAATACACGATAATCTCGTACAGGAAATGCGGCTTTGAAAATTCAGTATGAAATACAGATGAAATTTGGGGACTGTGGTGCTCATCTACCTTGCTGAGGGGGTTTTGTTTGGCTGGGTTTGGTTTTTTCTTTAAAATCATCAGCAAAAAAAAAATGAAGGAGGAAATTCAAGGGAGATGATTCTTTAAGGAAGCACTTTTAGGAACTTGCAGGAAAACAATAAGGCACTGATAATCATGAGGAAAGCTTAACACCAAGGTCTTGGATCAGATTTAAAACAGTGGCATGTCTTTCCTTCTACTGGAGAACAAACAGGGTGGAACCCCAGACAACCAGACCTGTAGGATCATCACTCTAGCTCCTTTTGGTAGCCTGAACCAGACAGTTGGACCCCACTACCCACAAAAGCTGGAGTGCCAAGACCATACCAGGCCAACTGCTGGAGTTAGCAATGAATAAACTGATGGCTTTACCTCACAGAAAAGCATGAAGAAAAGGAAGGTTGATTCAAAAGTCCAGGAAACACCTGGAAATTATCATTCTGCTTCTGCTTTATATTCTCACCACCTTGAGAGGCCACAGATTTGTAGTCAGGACTGGCAGGGCTTGTTTCTATCAGTAAGGATATAAGTTAAAATCAAAGAGGGGGGAAAAAACCCACCCCAATTTCTGCAAAAAAGACCAAGTTGACTTGGAGATGCTTTTTTCACTACCAAAGCACTCAACTACTACTTGTTTACAGCTGCTTACCATTCTGGCTAGAATAAGTCAATCTGGAAAATAGTAATTCCTTCGTGGGCAAATTGTGGCCAAGATTCTGCTTCTTTACTCTCACTACTGAGAATTATACTGGAGCTTTAGTTCAAGTAGAGTCAAATGCATAACAGCTCCTGATCTGCAAATACTCTTTATAAAAGGAAGCCCTACAGAGAGTAAAAATATGCAATTTTCAGCTGTTTTCATTCATTTTCTCAGTAAGAGAAAAAACAATGTCCCTGACTGACCTGCACATTTGGAATAA
Source organism: Ammospiza nelsoni (assembly GCF_027579445.1). Classification (NCBI taxonomy): domain Eukaryota; kingdom Metazoa; phylum Chordata; class Aves; order Passeriformes; family Passerellidae; genus Ammospiza; species Ammospiza nelsoni. The sequence goes on from NC_080639.1 coordinate 12,076,250, forward strand.
TTACCATACACTTAGAAAATTTAAAGTCATCTGCTGGAGACAATTACATTGACTCCTACTTAGGATAGCACTGAAGCCCCAAATGCCTTACTTCCCAATCATTTCCATTCTGTTATTTGTCAATTACTGAGGACATTTTTAATACTGTCATTGCCACAAGCATGATGCACAACATGCCAGTCACATACCAAGGCGTTGACATCCTCAGTTTTGTAGATCAGCATCCGTATCTCTTCTGGATCACCACTGAAAATCGCCTGGACCAGTGGAGGCTGCCAAAAGCAAACAGAAGCAGAAGCATTACAGGTTTGTTTTATCTTCTGTTTAAATTGAGAGCATTCTACTCCTGCTAACACTTTCTAAATCTGCCCAGAGACATGGTGTGACCCCAGTCCCAAATCACCAGGAGCATCTCATCAGTAAGAGCTACCAGCTTGCTTGAGGATAAACTGAAATCATGAGCATGTTTGTACCTATAATGAGCATGTGTGTGCACAAACAGGGACCCACATTAGAACAGCAACTTTTGTCAACAACACACAATTAGCCCAGATGTTCTCCCTGGCATGTAAGGGGAAAACTAATTACATCAGATAGTGCTGCATGCTTGCACTTGGCACTGATGAATGGCCATGCCATACACATTTAGAAACAGAACATTATGCAGATAATGAATTTCTGGGCAATCACTAAACAACTTGTATTTTTTTTCCCGAATAAATACGCCATGAGCGCAGTTAATTTTAACCACCCAAGAAGCGAAGTAATTATCTTATTGTCTCAAGTCTGTTATTATGCTATTATGAATGGGAATGCAGAAATAAATAGCCAGGCCCACAGGAGAAACAATGTGCCATGCTCGCTGCTCTCCAAGGCTGGCGTCACCGCGGGCAGGGGAGGGAGCACTGCCACACTCAGCCAGAGCTGGTGACTTCAGCCCTTCCGACCACCTTGGCAGCAAATATCTGAGCTAGCAACCAAGCTGGCAGCACACTGAACTAAAAGAAGAAGAACTGTGCTGCTGGAGACTCGGGAAAGGAAGGGGACAATTCACAAAGATCCATATCCCATAAAGCTCGTGGCTGAAACACGCCCCGCTTTCACCAGCAGCCTCCTGAAGACAGAGTGTGCCCCCCAAGTCTCACTCCTGGTTGCCTCATGGTCCTACTGGCAAAAAGGAGTTTGTGGTGCCAAGCAATCAGCAGAATCTAAAATAATCCTGTAAAATGGCAGCATGCATGACTACTTAAGCACATAAAACTGCAACAGTTCTTGAAATTCTACAGAATTTAACTGTCTTGTAAACAGGCAGTCTCAAAATGCACAAAACAGGCTGAAAGAACAAAGTAAACACCATTTCCTCCCTATCTTATTCAAATGTGGAAAATACATTTCTAAGTTAATGGTGTCTATTTTAAGACATATTAATCCCTTATGTCCTTGAGAAACATTCATACAGGAATTTCATTCTTGCCACTCCTCCAAAAGTGAAAAGGACTAAAGCAGCATCTTTCATCACCATTGTCTATGTCTTACATATTGCAGTGGATGCTTGAAAAAGGAAGGAAAAAAAAAATCGCATTTCACTTGAACCATTTAGCATGCTCCCTTCCCAGCCATGTCAGAATGGGCAGAGAATATTTCCCAACAGGGGATGAAAACACCAGACCCTTCTCTCCTAAAATTAACAGCTATGAAGAATCAGTGAATGTTTATGAAATTATTATGCTTGCACCAAAATATTTGCATTTTCTATGCATTTATCATAACATTTAAATTTTTAAAAAATCAGCAGGAAAGCAGAGAACTCCTCAATTACAAGCTGAATGGCAATCACAATCCAGTAGCTAAGAAACAAATACTCCCAGCATCTTAGATTATTCCCTGAATCCATTTGCAAGTATGCTCAGCACCCAATGAAAAGTATCAGTCACACTCTGGTGACATTTAATGTGAGACCTCAAACAGAGGTAAGAGAAAAAAACTCAAAATTCAGATCTATTAGATTTAAAGGGGAAAAAAAGCAACTGAGTTCAAGTGCTGTTAGAGGTAACATTTTTCTTTTAAAAAAGGAGGGAGTAAAGTACTGTGCATCATTACATTAAAAAAAAAAAGGAAGGTCTAAAATAAGGCACCTTGACCCTTCTTCCCTCTGCCAAAAATCTGAATCAAACCCTTGGTTTTACAGGAAATGTTTGACCTTTCTAATTAGCATCAGCCACTTAACACAGAAAGCATATTGAGAATATCATTGTGTTCTTTAGACCTGTGACACACAGAAGAGCCTCATCTCAATTTTTGTCCCCCATACCATGGTGACATCCACCTGCAGCTCCTTGATCAAACCCCAGTGTTCATGGTGCCTCTGAAGCAGGGTATAACTCCCACCACTGACACGTGTAACCTTTGCTGACAGGACAAAGTTGCCATATACCCATTTCAAAGGCCTCATCCTTCAGACCTTTTTTCTCTGTAAGATTCAATTTTTATAAATTAATCACGATAAAATCTATCTGTGATAGCTGTAGCAGCAAGACACAGAGATAATGGAGAAAGATCAGAGCCTGGAAGCTGGAAAGAGGAGATAAAAATGATCAGAGCCTGAAAACTGGCAATAGGAGATAAAACCAGTACAGGTTAATAACCATCTTGAGTCACTGCTGTGCAGCCTGCTGGCCATTTTTCTAATTCACTATGTCATTATTTTACTTTATTTTCAAAGGTATTCATTTTGAAATGAGAATGTATTCTTTATTGCTGAGGCAATTTTATTACATATCGAGACCCATTTCAGTGTAAGATGTGCAGTCAAGTATGATGACCTGCCCAGGAAATCCATGTCAGAACTATGTTGCAGCATCACTGCTCAGTCTGAGGTGAGAGCTGAGAAGATGCATCCACATCCATCAGCACAATGGAAAAAGTATTGCTGCATTCAGCAGCTGACAGGGATGGAAAGGGGCTTGTGCAGGTACACACACATTGATGATGGATGCCCAATGAACAGATTACTTTTTGATCTTCAGTGATAACTATATTCATGCATCAATGACTTCAAATGGCTTTTTTTTAAATTTTAATTCCTGAAGGGTAGATGATTTTCCTTCCTAATTATTAAAGGATAGTATATTTTTGGAAATTATTTCTAAAACTTGTGACATCATTAATGGGTTATTTCATTAACAGAAATATTTTCCTTTAAAAGTCTTCAAATTGTTAAAAAGTTGTTAAACTCTATTATAAAAGGGGGGAAAAAAGCACAAGCAGAGAGCAGATTATATATAACTATTATTAGAATTAAGCAAGGGTGCAGGGTTTTGGAATGATGAACAACTGTTTCATCAGCTCAGCTCTCTGGAGCTTCCAATTTCTTAAGGAGAATTTCAGTTGGGAGTGTTCACATTTTTTTCTGAAAATGTGAACTCCAGCAGCTAACAAAAACCTTTCCATGCTACTTTTTCTACAGTTACTATGATAAGTATGAAACTTACCAACAAGTTTTATTAGAGGCCTCTTTACTTTGTGCTGCAACAAGCATTTTAGTAAAAAAATAAAATGTGTCTGCAGACACCTTCCAGAGTTGCAACATATTCCTATCTTTACTGCATGCAGGGCAATCAAGCTGGACTTCAACCCACCAGGTAAAATTAACTTGTTGAACTGAAGGCACAGTGATTTTTTCAGCAACAGAATTTAAACCCACATGGAAGAATGTCCTGTGGCTCACCTGGATTTCACAAAGCCAACAAGCCATTCCAAGAGAAAAAGTGCAACACTGGGAAGTTCTCCTCCATAGATCTGACTGCCACCAAGGGGCATTGGCAAGTCTCTGACTCCAGAGGAGATGAAGCATGTAAGGGGATTGTCTCAAGCACAATTTTAATTACTATGTCCAAAGCAGGTGCTGAACCTCGTAGCAAACTTTGCATTTTTGTTGAGTAGTTAGTAACTGTGACATATACTGAACATCTTGCCTTGATTTTACATATCCTGACTCACTGACCACAACTTACTTACTCCAGATATTTGTTTGACAGGAGGTAGAGTCTGATAGGGAAAGGATGATTGACTCCCATGTCCATTTGATCTCACAGACAATCATTTGCTCCTCTGAGTGAAAAGAAGCTACATTTTGATCCTTTATTAGTTCTAATTGCCTTACATCAAGTTCCTGGACTAAACACTTGGATATATCCATGTATTCATGTAAACAGCAAGGCAATGTAGCAAGACACACAATCATTTCAAAGTGGTATTGATTCTGACAGTGTTTAGCCAAACACCTCTGTTTTTTCTGAAGGTACCCCCATCTAATCAAGACTACAAGGTTGTCTGCTATGTCACATCACATACATCTATTTCCTTCCATTGGCCAAAGCAAGGAGGCTACTCCTCTCCCTAATTTTAGTTTAGGACTTTTTCTCTCTGCACATACAGAACATGAATACCTGAAATGCAGTTTTAACTTACAAGTTTTATTACTGGATTACTGAACAGCCATTAACTGGATTTCTCTTAATTCTTAGAGTGCATTTCCCTGATGCTTAGTATTTATACAGTTCCATGTACAGAAATTACTCAATACTGATAATTTTCAATACGCTTTGTAGTCTAGTTTCCTTGCATCAGGGGTTAGCCTTTTACTGTGTTTTAGGAATGAATTGTTGGGTAAATACCAAAACAGTTTGCTCTTAATTTGTTAATTCAAAGGATGCTATCCTGTTGTAGGAATTTCTATATACACTTCTGCCAACAACGTACTTTCACAGAGCTGGTATTCAAGGGAGAAGACTGCCCTTGGATGGCTGCTAAGAGGTATTATATAGCAATTACAGATCTTTACTAAGTGACCCAAGGAATACTTGTCCAAGCAGCTGAAAAGCCAGTGGAGAGAATCAAATCTGTAGATTGAGTGTACTGGTTCCCTGGAATCACTGTGACAAACTAACAGCACTGTTAAGTGAGCAAATGCACTTAGAACATTTATACTGAGCAGATCAATAAATACCCTCTACACTGCAACATTTCAAACACGGCAGAAAAAAAAATTCAATTAATTTAATTCTATCTTATTATGTCCTTCTGTTTATTGCAGACTAGCCCAGTGATTTAAGGATTGCACATCAATCCTCTGCAGCAAGGACAGCACGCATGCCTACACATTGCTATTTATTTCAATTTGTTCCACTGTGTTCGAATGCTCAAGGTCCAACAAACTTATATGACACTCAGAGTTATTCAAAAAACCATGAGCCAACACTCCCAAAACTAAAAACGAACCTCTGCATGACAGAGGCACTTCCAAGCTGAGAGATCTTCATGTTGTTTTTAGGCCAGCATTTAAAGGATGCCACTGTGCTCTGACACTTTGCCTGCACCAATGGCTTTCTAACTTGCTGCCATGCTGTGTTCTAAGTTGCTTAAAGGGATGTAATGGGCATTTAAGTTTTATTCCAAGAAGTGTTGGGTTTTCCTGTAATGGCCCCCATTTCTATCTATATCATTTACAACAGCTTCTCCAGAGCCTCAGGCTGTGTTTGTCCTTCAGACCATAAAAAGGAATTCACAGCAGTGGCACAGGGCACACAGGAGCAGTGGAGAATTGATCACAGCTTCATTTGCTGTTATGCACTCCTGAGAATAGGTAAAAAATTATACATAAACTCCAAACAGAACATACATTTCGCTTCAAAAGCAACTTTCCCAACTCTATAAAGAAAGGAGAGCTGGAGAGGGGTGTCTGCATTTGCCTGCACAACACAAGCTCACAGCTGAAAGCCTCTCCCTCCATTGCTTTCATCTAATGATGAATGGCAACTTCATCAAAACACCAACAACTGCTCAGTGACCAAAGAGGAAATTCCCCAGTGCATACCTGTGGCTCCCAGTATGGTCTAACCCTAAGGGACACGTACTCAGTAGCACCCAGGGCATCAGGGGAGGATTCCTGCAAGGACCCTCAGTGTGGTACAAACAATGCTCAGTGCGCCTGGTACTTTCTCCCCTCTCAGGAAGGCAGAAGTGGTTCCTAAGTAATTGTTCCCAAATGTCTGAATAATAATTCATGCAATGCTAACACAGTCCATAGGTAGTTCCACATGGGCATGCACTCAGCCTTTCCCACAGTGGCTTCCCAAACAAAGACTTGAACATTACAGAAATATTTGGTGCAGAATTAATTGGAATGCAGTGATTCTAACACAACCAGCAGATATTGCCATTGCTGGTAACATTACAAAACCTGAGATTAACCACTGGTGTACATTGCTGACTGCATGGCAATCACAAACAGCTACAGAAACAGAGCAGCTCCAGCCATTCTGCTGGACAGCCAGGCAGGTGGTGCAGACTGCAAAGCCTTGGGCAGCATGACCTGCAGCAAAGGACTGCATCCCACCCCTCCAGCTGAATTCAGCTGGGTGCCTGGTATCCAGTACTGACCAGGTTCAGAGGCTGGAATTACAGCCTGCCAAAACACCCTTTTGCCTCTTCTGGATGGGAAAATCACATCCTCAGCTTTAGGTGAACAAGTAGATTTTGTTGATGTACAATAGCTGTAATGAAGGAGGAAGGGAAAAGCATGATCACTGGAAAAGGGTTAAAGCAGTAGCTGTAGGGCTGTCTGAAACAAGATTGTCTGATGATAACCCTTCCGTTAAGGATCTTGTTTTGAACAGTGCTTACACTAGGTTTGGAAAAGAACAATCTGAACTGTTTAGAGCATGGCTCAACCCTGAAAAGAGAGCAGGGCTGTCACAACACATCCTGCATCACCTGCTTTTAAATGATTTCCCCTCCAATACAGCTAAGCCTTTGCAAAAACAAGCTAGGCTTGGGATTGGAAATCCAGGCTGTGCTCCCACAGGCTTCTGGCTCTTTGCTCCCACTCAGCAAGGCCCTGATGGATTTTGCTTACACCCCACCCACCAAACTCCCCGTCTCCAGCCAGACAGAGAAGACAATGGATCTGATTCTATAATTAAACATAACCACAAATAATCATTCAGTAAACCAGACGTGCAAACCAGACTATACTTCACTACATTGCCCAAAAGCACACATCATGTGAAGTAACAAGAATAAATCAGCTAAACCCCTGCCTCCCCACCACCACCTGCACCCTGGTCCTCTCTGTGCTCAACCCTTTTCCCTCTCCTACTTGAAAACAACATATTGAGACAGCTGAAACTTTAACATATTTAGTCAAGCTTTCATGATACTTAAAAAGGAAAACAGTGAGGATTGATCCTGCTTGTGCAAGGCTGGGCCCAGCCCGGTATTTCTGTTCGCACAATTTGTGATATCCCATTCCAGACAGTGCAAAACAAGCCTCTGGCAGATCTATTTCTGGTGCTAGCTTGGCTCCGGATTTTGGCTGCCTCCCATTTTTCATTAGGAAGCCTATCAACTGCCCCAAGAATTGCTTATATTTCCAGGTGAAGTGAAGGTTACATCCTGCCATTCCTGGAATCCTGAAATTCCTCTACACACTGAAAAGTGCTGCAAGTTGCCTAGGTTTCATTCAACTTATCAGTTAAAGGCACCAAAATAACTCTTGACCTGTTAAATTTAGATCACTTCTAAAAAGGAAAAGAGCTCAGACTGTTTAATTCAGTTTGCCCAGCATCCTTTCCTTCATTCTCATTACTGGAGGCTGTCCACCAGTCTTGATTTAAGTGCTAGGTTTGGTTTTAGTCTTGGCATTTAGGACTGGGGGTGGATGGGGTTTTTTAAAGTGCCTCTAGATCAGATCAGAAAATTAGTTAATAAATACTATCCTGAAGTTACATTAATCAAGTGGAGACAAAGACTCAGCACGATGCAGACCAGTTAAAATAAGAAAGCTTTTTTAAAGGAGACAAAAATAAACATAGTAGCATAACATTTGTTATATTCACCAGCATTTGTTACCCATTTTAGTAGAAAAAAGTCTGTCACAGACAGCATAATAAAATTTGTTGGAATACCCACAAAGATTGAGGATAATCAATCTAATAGTATCCCCGATTTTTTCTTCTCCTCCTGAACTTGTTTGTTCAAAATTTCTTGGGATTTTTCTTGATACAAACTGTGTGTTGTGTAATATCTCACAACAGACATATCAGCAGCACCATTAAATAACAGCGATTGTAATGGCAGTACCAAAAAAAAAGGATCCAATTCCTTCTATAAGTTCTCAGCAGCATGTGCTGCACTACTTATCCATTTGAGCACTTCTTGTCATATCTATATTTTGTTTCCCAGAGCTTTTGTCTTTTATTTTTCCCCCTCCCCCATAATCCATCAATCATTCAGTCAGAAGCAGGGAAGAAGTCCTGGCACCAAGGCAGTGTTTCTGAACAAGAGCATGGCAGACAGTAACATCTCTGGAGGCACAAATTCCAGCTGGTGTAAATCAGCTGAAGCCAGCTTCCAAGTGAGAGGCCCTGTGCCATGTTACACCACCTGCTTTCCAAAGGGCCCTGCACGCTGTCCCCACCAGAGGCACAGCTGAGAGGTGGCCAGGGCAGCATGAGGTTATGAACCCCAAGAGAAATGAAACTGCCAGCAGCAGAACAGAGCAACAGCAGCCCAGTGACACGTCCACTCCTCACAAGGGATTTCAGAATAAAGAAGTTAGGGGAGAAACTCGCTTGAAAAACATCAACCCTGCCAAAAGCTTCATTTCCTGCTCACTTGTCTTCAAACACATTTCAAGCTTTTTTTTTTTTTTTAACCAATTGTTTAGGTGCTAAATTCCACAAGAGAGAAAAAATAAAAGACAATTAAAACCAAATCTGTGTGGAGGGAGGAGCGCTCTGAGGGCTGAAGGGGTTCATGCAGCTGGTCAACTTAACCTGGGACATCTCCTCCGTTCAGTGGCCCCACATCCTCTGGAGACCACTGATATCCTGCCTGCACCCAACTCCACCAGCAGCAATGGCAATCAAGCAGAAAAAGGAAAAAAGAAACGGAAATGCTGCAAGTTTATCTCCCTTCAGTTTATCACTTATGAAACTGTGACTTACCCCTCTTCCTTGCCAAGGCAAGCATGTGCAAGGGCTGCTACACACACTGCAGCTGGCTCAAAAAACCCTTTCCATAGTCCTCTTTCAGTGCAGCAGCACAACAAGAGCTGCCTTTCATCTGGCAGCCTGGACACTCAGCAGGACAAAGTAATAGCCCAGTCCATCTATAATTAAGTGCTCTATCTGATATATGCAGCACACATGGATACTCATCACACACACTAAAAAAAACCCTTTCATTTTTAGAAAATTAGTCCTGATTTAGAGAACTATAAAGAGGCAGCTGATCCTGTAAGATCTTACTTGGTAAGATCAGGACTTCCGCTGGCTGACGGGGTCTGTTTTATATTACTGTACACACAAAGAAGGCAGCTATGAAACAGAGAGCCACAATAAATCTGCAGATACTTCACAACTACAAGAGACTACACAAGGACGTTGGAGGGCAAGATCAGAATTTATAACCACTTTGACAAATTATACAAACAGCCAGGCTGGAGGAAGAGTAGGACACTGCTCAGGATGGAGGAGAACATAGCCTGCCTGTCAGTGAGAAATCCAGGGTGGTTACGCAGCAGTTCTGTGTAAGAAAGAATTTGGGACTGCATTTTACTAACTGAAAGTAACCGAACAACACTCTGAAAGAGGAAGAGACTTAAAATAGGATTATGACTTGCAAAGCACACAGAGGTCCCTCCACACTGCTCAGCACTGCTTACCCTGGCTGGAGTGAGACATTTAGTTTAGGGCACCACTTGACTTGAAGACCAAAACAGAGCTCTAAAACATGATTTACAGGGAAAACCTAAACAGATCAGAGCTGGTCACAATACACAGAACACAACTTAAAGGAAACATGAGAACTACTTGCAATACATAAAATGTTGTTATTAAAAGAAATCATCTATTTTCCACATCCAAGATATGCAGAGCTTAAATGGCTGCACACAAGGAGGATGCATCTCTGCTCCATTAAGAGCAACACAAATGAGGACATGGGTTGCCAATTTAGCTGAGTTACAAACTGTGAACTGCAGAAGAAGTGATCTGTTTCAAAAATAGATCTAGTCCAACAATCACTTAAAGTCAGAGGTATTCTTTTCTGCAGGCTTCAGTAGGCAAAGGATTGAACATATGAAAGCAAAGGAGGCCAAACAAAATTCACAGCACACTTACGTGAATATAAAGGTTAATGCAAAAAGGGTAAGCTACAGCAGAAATCAATAAAAATATGCATTTCCAAAAGTTCAAGGGGAGTCTAGTGCCTTTGGTTAGATGCACACTAACACATGGCAGGACTCCAGCAGAATTTCAGATCCCATCTTATTCACTCATCAGAAGGTAATTTCAGCTATGGGGTTTATTTCAATGAGCTCATGCACAGAGTTTCTGTTAAGGACAGATACATTTTGCAATCACAATCCCACGTGTTCCTGAACCTTATCTTCCTCTTAAAAGTGACCTGCAACACTCCCAGGTCCAGGATCACAAAAAAAAACATTAGGGAGGGAGAAGACATTTTAGGGACTTGAACAAAACCTGAACTATCTGATTTGTTTGGCCTTACCACTATATTTCAAGTGGATCTTGGTCAGGCTCCCCTTGTGCTGCATGCCACACACACAGCCTCAGCACTGCCTGTCTCCTACGCACTTCAGCGCAGCTCATTCCCCTGGTCAGCAGCTGCCACCCCCACAGCCACCCTCCTGCCAGCTCCAGAAAAACTCAGAAAATCTCCCAGCTCACCTTCTCCTACAACAGCCAGGGCCAAATATACTTTAAAAGGCATGAATGACTAACATTGATGTTTCCTGATTTCTCTTAGAGATCACGGAGCCCACAGTGCTCTTGAAGAGCACCACAGTTGGTTATTATTGTTTTCATAAAATACTAAAATCCTTTGCAGATTTTAGTGACTAATAGTTGTTTTCTGCATAGTTCATATAAAATTCAGATTAAAAGTGTTTAACTACTGAGGCTGATGACAGGGTTATTTCCATTACTAGCAGAGTAACTATGTGTGAACATGAAGATCAGTTCATAACACCACTTCATCTCTTTCTTTACATTAGGCATGCTACAGTTGGCATGGAGCTCTGCTCAACAACCAAAGCAGATGTTTTACCTCTATTTTGAATCTGGAACAGATTAGCAAAGTTAGTTTGATTCAACATGTCCTGATAATATCCTCGTTCTCAACCTCAACCAAATTATTGAAGCTGACAGGGGAAAAAAAAAATCAAGCTTTGCTGATGAGTGCAATGTCAGACAGCCAGGCCTAAGAAATTAAATGGAAATTTTAAAAGGTTTCAAAATTGTCTTCACTTCAGAAAACAATTCAGTATCTTCAGAGCACGATGCATCTGACTGTGACAAATCCAGCAGTGTCAAAATTGCTTTGTACAGACACAAATTAAACAGAAAGATGAGCTGGAGAGCTATAATGAGCTATTACACTTTCTTCCAACAAGTTACCATTGCAAGTTATGAATAGCTTTGTCTATTGTCTGAAAAGCCGGCGAGATGTCTCTGAGACCACTGCCACAGTTTTGAGACTCAGCGTGAGCCTTCCCCTCACCACTCTCGATGCCATGTGTCAGGTCCATCTCCGTGTGTGAGAACAGCTGACCTTGCATGGGCAGCACCAGCCAGAGGGGTGTGTGTGCCTTCTCATCAGGGCCAAGGAAGTGGCATGCAAATCTCCCTCCCCTCCATTTCCCCTCAAATAGCTTCCAGTCACGGTCACAGTCCTGCTGAAACCCTTCAGCAATGAGAAGAAAGGCAAGACAAGGGCTCGGCTCCCCAGCTCCCAGCACCAGCTGATTTTGTACACGCAGCTGTCTCTGCATGCTTCCTTCCAGTTCCTGTCATACAAACCAAGTGGTGAGGTTGGCAGTCAGACACAGCCCAGCTGTGTTAGAAACCCTCTCTCTGTCCGTGTCACATCTAGACACATTGATCTGGTCTGGGATAATCATTGCCCAAATGGGGCTTCCCTTTCCAGAGAAAAAGGCTCAGCCTCAGAGTGAAGGTCCTGGCAAAGTCAAGGCAAGCCCCCCTTACTCCTGAGCAGTCTCATCAGAGCCTCTCTGCAGCAGAGGAAGGCAAAGAATCATCCAGTGAACAAAAGGGAACACAGGAGAGGGACAGAGGACAGTCCACTTCAGATGGCCCTCTGCAAAACAAAGTGCTCAGAAATACAAGAGATGCAGGGGAAAAACCCCTGTTTTTGAAAATGCCTTTTTAAGCCCAAACTGTAGCTGCCATCTGTAATTGAAACCCCATTTTTAATTTTGCTAGAGAGGCCACAGCTTATTAAGGCTGAAAGTTAATTAGACTTGCATAGCTTAACACTTCAGCCTGTGAATTATTCTACTTCGGTAGTGAAAAGCTTACTATTCCGTGTTGTTGTTGTGCACCATAAGTCTGATACCAAAAGAAATGCTTGCAAAAAACAGCACCTAAGCTTGCTAAAAAATAATTAGTTGGGGCTTTCTTTTAACAGTTTTTACATTAAAAAGCAACAAATCTCTACTTTGAGTCCCTAAACACAGCCACTCAGTTATTTCGTGAATATTCATGTATTAGTCTTGCTAAATTCAGCCCAGTAAATATGCACCCTTAATACAAAACACCCCTTAATCAGCTAACACGTAACTGCTGCTTGTCAAGGCAGTGGCAATGTGCTTAACATTTATTTTTGTCTGTGCTGTTAAGCAGGGCATTATTCTCTACCTCTCTAATGACAACAGCAGAAAAAGCTGGTGGCAGCTTGATCAACTGCCTAATGAGATCCGGAAATCTGAATTACAGTAACCTAGCTAAATGGTAAAGCCAAAACAAACCAGAGGATTTCCCAAGCCAGTTGGAGTTCACCATTCTTTTGTGATTGATTCCTTGGCCACACCACTGTGGATGCCTGTGGTATTTGAACACTTCCTTCTGACAGGGAGCTCTTTGAGTCATGCTGCCCATCAGAAAGGAGGATGTTTGAGGACAAGCTGAGGGAACGTGTCTGTACTGCCACTAGATATCCCTATGGCATCTTGGAAAAGGGATGTCCGTCTGGAATTGTGTACTGGATATGAACCCCATACATGAACTCAAGAATAAGCAGGTGTAGACCTTACAGTTTTCATTCTAAATGTACATTACATGTACATTACAAAACAGAGCCTGCAGAACTAAATGAGTAACCATCTCCACTAATTTTCATAGATTTTTACAAGCGACTTCAGTAATGCATGAGAAGCTGAGAGCATCTAAGCTAAGCCCAGGCTTAGCCCTTCACTTACCCTTTTGCAAGGAAATGGAACTTACCCTTAACCCCTTTGCAAGGAACTGTTTTGGTAAACCACTGTCCTATTTTTCTGCATGATTTAACCACTCTCAGACTACCCTGCCCCTCTGATCTGCTAAACAAGCAAATCTCTCTGTTTCTCACAGCCTCCTCCTCTCAGTCCTTCAGAAGCTCTTGCCTGTTTTTCATGGCAATGATCCTAATTCAAGACCTGTAGGTCTCCTTCTCTGATATCTTGTTTCACTGGTGGGTGCAGCTCACTCCAACACTTCAGAAAAAATACAGAAAAGAACAGCCTTGCTGTGTCCCAGACATTGGATTTTACAGAACAAGCTGAACAAAATTTAAGAGCCACCTAATACTGTTCACATTTAAGTTGAGGGCAGAAACTTTCAAACAAAGCTAAGAGACTGACAGCAATGCTTGGTGCTTTTAGAAATCCCAAACACATGAATCTGCATGATCTTTCTGAGGGATGGAGAAGTTTTCAGAGGGGTGGGAAAGGTTGGGCCATCTCACCATCTTAAGTCACCATGATTGCAAGGAGTTAAAAAATAACTGAAGAAGGAAGCTAAAAAAAGGAAGCAGACTGTTCCCAAAAGCCTGCCCATACTGCTCTCACAGGGAGTCGTGCATGGGGAAGTCCAGGGCTCTTCTGCTTGCAGCCACTTTATGTAGGGTCCAGAATCCCTTCCCCTCTGGGGTAAGAGGAGCAGATGACAGCTTCTCTGTGTTATCTGCTGCCTCTCACACACCAACTGAAACTACACTGTACATGGGGCCTGCCCAAAGGGAATTCAGTGCACTGAGTTAAAATGATAGTTGGCAGAGAGCTTTAAGCCACGGGGGAAATGGCGATGTTCACAAAAAAGGTGGGTATACCTTTCTCCATCCTAGTCATATATCTATACAGATTATTTCAGGCTCTTTAAACACAGGCAGAATCTTGAGGAAGTAACAATAGAGAGAGGAGGGAAAAGCAGCAAATTCTTCCCGGTGAGGACAAGCCATCCCTGGCACCTGCCCTCCTGCTTTGGATTAGCCAGCTCTGTGATCTGGACCAAAACTGGTCCTGCTCCTCCAGGCTTCAACAAGAAGTTACCTACATGCTTTGAGTAAGGCAACCTGCATTTTCAGTAGCCTCATTTATAATCTAATTCCAACTTCTAAATTGTAAGCCAGATATCTTGTGAAATTCAGAAGGTGAAATCCATACAGGCATAAACAGCAGACAAAACACAGGAAATTTCTCATCTCTATTCATGCCATAGCAATATGTAGACCAGGGAGGCAGACTCCATGTGTCTGATGTATTTTAACTAATTCTAGTTCCTGAACTAGAATTCCCACCCTTGAAACTGTTTGGATCCTAAAAGCATTTTAAGTAATTTTATTTCTGTCTCTACAGGAAGAAAAAAAAAAATCGAAACATCTCCAAGTCATATTAAATATTTGAAGAGAATTCTGCAAACCAAGAACAAGACATTTCTAATCTAGGTCATCTTATAAAGACATTAGTGTCACCATGCTAGATTTCTACTCTCCTGAGACAGAGCTGTCACTGGTTAACTCACTGCACTGACACAGATTCTGAGAAAAGCCCCAGGAAATATTTTAGGCTGATTTCTGCGAAGAAAGAAAAACACAAATCACATTTTTAAATGGCTGCACCCAGCCCCACCAGCCCGCTCAGTTTCAGATAATGGAACCGCACCACGCTGCTTGCTCTTGCAGGAAGTAACAACTGATAACAGGCCAGACTTTTTGCAGCTTTTCACTGGAGTGCTCTCTGACTCCAGCTTCCATTCAGCTTTCTGTATTAAGAGAGCATGAGCTGGCCACAGAGTTTGCTAAGAAGTGTTTAACAGAGATAAGGGGGGAGGTAAATCACGGGAGGACACCAATCACCAGCCTCCAGCCACACTCCACTCAGGCTGGATATCTGCACTTACCTTCAGCCCCAAGACAAAATGTCCTTTGCTGTGCAAATCCTATGCCTTTCCATCTCCACAAATTGCTGTGCCTTTCTTATTGACCAGGTTTCCTCTCCCAGCAATTAACACAGAATCATAGAATAATAAAATGGTTTGGATTGGAAAGCACCTGAAAGATCATCTTGTTCCAACGCCCCTGCCATGGACAGGGACACCTCTCACCAGACCAGGTTGCTCAGAACATTTGACCTGGCCCTGAACAGGGGATGGGGCTATCCTTGCGTGTTTGTAGCTATCCAAACACACAAACTCTCTGAGCTGTGTCCTCAGCAGCTTCCCTCCTGGCTACAGTTTTAGAGGCACAGGCTCCATCTTTCCAGAGCAATGTCACTTCAAAAAGATTTGTCCTTTGTATATGATTTAACTGGAAAAATTAAGGACAGACTATTGTCTGAAAGAAGTTAAGGGTTTTTAATTATGAAGAATTATATTTGGACAAAAGGAAAATAGTCAGGTTTAGGGCTACTGAAAACCAAGTCCTGAAGTGCAGAGTGTAAGGAAATCTCATTGTGTGCACAGACTGAACTCAGACTTGTCCTGCCCAGTGGACATGTACCCATTAATTATTACTTGTGCCAGCAGCACCAATGCACTGTGGCTCAGGACTGACAGGGAGCAGCTCTTTTGCTGTTATCATGAAACATGACTCAGTTTGAAAGTCTTTGTGAAGAGCTGTCACACACCTCAGCTTAAAAAAAAAAAAAAATTATGGCCTGTCGTGAAGGTGAAGCAGTTTTCCTAGAATAAGAACAATTCCCAGTGCTGTGACCACAAGCTTCAACTGGAAATTCAGGAACAACATAATGAAAAGGAGATTAAGAAATTTATATATTAAAGATCACATAGCTTTAAAATGTAAGCAAACTCTTAGAGCTGTCAAGGATGGATTTACAAAAACAATGGTATCCAGCACCCAGAATGATCACATCACTTCAAACCACTCCACTGTGATTTTAAAACTGAGCTTCTAGAAAGTCAAGAATTACAACCTAAATTACCTGGGGTGAATTCAAGTAATGCCTGTAGCTTGCCCTATGATGGTGCTATCTCTCCACACCTCTGCTTGGAGGTTATCTTAGAGTCTCTAATTTGTGCTAATTTCCAAAGAAGTTTAAGAAAATTTGGGAAGAAATTTTATTCTCATAGTCAGAAAGCCAGTTCTCACATTCATTTCTCCTAATCATTTCTCACAAATACTGCTGTTCAAGCACCCGAACATATTTTAAATGTAATTAACATGTTCTGGAGACATGAACAAATGCCAAGTCTGTTTGCATGACGAGGGGAAAAACCCCCACTGAACAAGCTGGAGGTTCCTGAAGCCTACAAGGGGTAATCGTGCTGGTTTACAGCAGATTGGAATTGTATTACCTAAAGCTGATTAAAGCTGACAGGCAAGTGAAATGCTGCATTTACACACTTCCACTAAGGTGACACTGACAGCTATAATGAAACCCATAAGTCAGAAGAAACAAGCAGCTTCTGCTATTTTGTTCTGCCAAAGCCATTGCAGGTGTCTCAGACCATGTTTTATATGCAATATGTGCTGCAGCAGCTGAGCAGAGGAGCTGGGAAGCATTCCCCCCCAAGCTGTCCATCCCCAGGACTTGGCTCATTGAGGCACAGACACATCCTGCTCTTACTTATCTCCACTGCTCATTTGAAAAGTGACAAAAGTCACATTGGTGCTGGTAAATGTGTCTGGTAAATGTGTGTGCTGCTGCCTTCAAACTAAATAAAGCACCCACTGCCCTTTGCGGGCAAGCTAGACAGGCAGCAGAAAACTGTCAGACTGCACATGGCAAAAAATACATCTACAAAGAATGGCAAATTTGCAGGTGCTCTAACATATCCAACATCAAAAATGACCCATGACTTGTTTCTTAAAGACACAGACCTTCCAGCCTGAGCTACTGAGTAGGTTTGAATACTCACTGCATACTGAAGATCTCCCTTGTAACAGCTCAGCATCTCAGCAGAAGCCTGAACTCACCTGAACTGCCACATCTTCCTTTTCCAAACTGGGGCTCAGAGCCACCACACTTTGCAGCTGGAGATAAAAGCATTTTTCCATCCCTCATAAAGGCAGATCCCAACTCCACCGACCAAGAAACAAGCACAGAGAAGCATGTATAAAATTGCTATAGGACTCATTCTCCTTTCAGGAATTTTCATGTTTTATGCTTTCAAATTTTGAAAAGCACTAAGATGTTTTTCCAAATTTTTTGTTGAGTGACAGCATTATTGAATTTCCTAAGTTAATTGGCATTTATAGAAGAAATGGTGATAAGATCTGTAAATGAACTCCCAGCACCTTAGCAAATGGAGTTATAAGAAGCTAGGAAAAATTGTTTGTGCTTTCCTCATCATCCTGTTCCACCCACAAAAGGCATTTACATTAATAGAGAACCTGGCATTCATAAACCTGTATGACATCACAGCACTGGGGTCACAACTGCATTCCCACCATCCATTCAAAACAGCAAGAATTTCAAAATCCTTGCTTGCACTTGGTCTCTGGGATGACTTGTTCATTCTCACTCCCAGCTGTCTTCTTTCTCCTATGGAAGCAAGGATTGAGACTGTGAACATCACTCCCAGTCCCTTTCCAAGGTAGGTGCCATAAAGTCAAGTCAAGGCTGTATGAAAAATGCTACCCAGCTCTGAATCTGGTTGTAAAAGCAAAGATGCAAATGTACATACTTAAAACACTTCACCTCAAAGGCTGTCCCCATCAGGGCACCAACTGGACACAAAGATTTCCAAAGGGAAAACACATCAGTGACTGAAAGCCACATCCATATCAATGGAGCAGAATCCACTATAGGGAGTTTCACAGCTGAGGCACTGTGGGCAGGGTAGAAGAGGAGGCTGAGGGACAGAGAACTCCAAGCTGTTCAGGCAGCTCACCCTACACAGACACAGAGCATCCTGGTTACATCAGAGGAACCCATGGGAGTCGAGAGCCCAGCTGGCTTAATCACAGCTAATCAAAAGCCAGGAGAGAAGAGCCAGGCAGTGAGGAACCAAAGATTTATTGCTCCAGAGAATCTTCATGCACACATGGTTTCTACTGCCAAGGTAACACTTTCTTTCTGTTACCCTCATCTGGATTCCTTGGGCAACACTGCTGGTTCCCACACTGGCCTGTGCTTTAAAAACCCAGCCTGAGGGAGAGCTGAGTAGCCCAGGCACTGCCTGCCCTTCCTTCCTAAGCAGCTGGCATTAGTCATGGAATAGCTCCAGTAAAAAAACTGGATCCATGATTGTTCCCTTTCTAGTGCTGCATTTTCATATCACACCAAAAATCCCACCAATGCCCTCAGTCACACAGATGGCAAAATAATTAATGTAGTGATGGGGGAAAATTCTCCTCCCTGCCCCTTCTCCCCATGGGACTGGTCCAGAAATGTCTGCAGCCCTAGAACCCACACTTTATGGGGTCCATCACTCAGGTACCCACCACCATATCTGTCAGCTGCCCAGTATGCCCAGAGGACAACACACAACTCATATGTAACCAGACAGCACCACATCAGAGACATAACCAACCATTTTTCAGACCCACAGAACACAACAAGGATGGAAGGAAGGACAGAAAGAAAAGAATACGTAATTTTACCATGCTATAGGTACAGAAGATGAAAAGCACTTCGTGCAAAGTACAAAGCAGAAGAAATGCATTCTGACTTTAATATCCAAAATCTTTTAACCATAAGTAGTTTTTTGCAACTGTATCTCACAGAGCCATGGCTTCAGCAGTATTTCCAGGCTCAGAGTGTAGCTCTGGAAGCAGTACATTGTGCACAGACAGTTTGGTAACCAGCACACGTCCAACATGAGACTGGCTGCAAGCATCACTGCACTGCCACCGCCGATCCCTGAACGCCATCCCGAGCAGCATCCTCCCTCTGACTTGGGATTCACTGCTAAAGTCCCTCTGTGGCAGAAGAAGGGTTAACTCATCTCTTTAAAGAACTATAATTAGTCCAACAGGAAAATAAATTCTGTCTTCCTGATTCAGGGACAGTGAGTGCCAAGAAGTCTGAGCACACATGCAGAGAGGGCAGATACGCACAGCTTCCAAAAGCAAGTTCTGCTCTGACACCTGAATTTATATGAGGGACACAGACTGATTTGTCTTCAGTAATCTTGTTTATAAAGTATAATGCTTTACTGGTTTTTGTTTGCTTTGTTTTTTAAATCTGTCTAGGAAAACCAAACTATGCCATACCCAACTCTTCTGCATCAGTGCTGCTTGAATTTTAAATGCAGATGATTCATTCTTTTTCCTTTTTCAAAGGCCAAGGAACTCTAGTATTACACAATTACAATAAGTGCATTCTAAATAAGACCTTCAAAAATTAGCAGTTACTGTAGTTGATATATACAGCTTGCTTTGTAGATGTGGTTGACTAAAACATTAAAATGCAATACTGGATGAGTTTTACAATGCTTTTTTTTCCTCCCATGTAAATTTAATTTCATTTATCAGTTCAGCCTCAAGTCAGGAGTGCAATATTTAGTTCCTATATTTAATTACGTTTCCTTTTCTTTATAGCCTTTTACAGATAAATGTTTAATCAGGGTGTTCAGTGTAATATAAAAATTACTGGAGTGAAAATAATGAAGTAGTAATGGTCTCATCCTTATACACAACATAATATGTTAAATTCTAGAAGGTTGATTTAAAAAGGGCAACGATGTCACTGAATGAAGAACTCAATAATAAGCCCTCAAGGAGAAAATGAGCTAAATAGTGGTAAAAATGAAAAACCAGAAGATTAAACCATCATACCTTTTAGAGAGTATCAAGGAGCCATTCATGCTTTAATAAGTTACAAAAAAATCAAAATAATAAACTGAAGCTCAATGCATGCTAACTTCACCCATGATTCCAGTGACTATCTAAATGTGCCAGGTTTGGGAGTGGAATCACCCGTCCACATCACAGCAGTAGCAGAAACATCACCTGGCCCCATCACTTTTGCACTAGGTCAGAGATTTGAAGTCTAGTTTTTGTTATTCCAGTACAAAAACTACAATTCTTCATCACCCCAAACTCTTCTGTTCCATAAGAGTGCAAGGAAGGACTAAAACTTGTTTTTGACAATGTCTGTGTGCAAGCTGAGTGATAACAACCATTGCTCCTGCTGTCATCACTATTACCCTTCCTTCACTTTGCCTTTCCCCACAGTGAATAACTTGGTTTTCCATGATTATTCAAAATAAAACTTGCTATGGATCAAACATCTTGGCTACTAGAAAAGAGGCAATTTTACTGTAAAACCTGCTGCATAAAAATTATATCTTTCCTATGTATTTCCAGGTAGTAATTCCTGGCTATGGCTGTGTAACATATGTTCTCCCCTAGTTTTGTCTGGTTTGGTTCTGCTTTTTGCACATTTTTTTTTCTTTGTCATAGTCACTGGTGAGGGCATTTCTTCCTGCAGAAAGCAGAAATTACTCATTTTAAATGGGCTCCATCAGTCTTCTGAAACTGCCTTTGCTTATTGTGAGCAGACCAAGCTTCTAATGCTTCTTTTTTCTAGGTCTTGCAGAGACATGTTGTTCATCAAACCCTATCTACAGAGGAAGTTACTTTTTAAACTAGGCAGGAGGTAGATGTGTTGCTCCATAAAGCATGAGTTATTGCTCAGATTTTTACTTTTTTTTTTTTTCCATTTACTGTCAAATAGTTTTTGGACATTTAAACCTGATGCAGCATAAAAATCCTCTGAAAACATATAACATTAACTGCATTTTTAGACAAGGCTTCTCTAGGAAACACTGCAAATTTTTGTTATCCATCAGCATCCTCCATTTAGTAGCCTAAAGAATGCAAAGCTTCAATTCTTTCTATCTTGTCTTCTGTGCTTTCCAGAAATTAAAGCAGAGAGCCTTACTGCCCTAAATTGGGAGCTATCAGGTCACAGTCACACAGACTGAGGCTGCTATGGAAGTTCAGTCACATCAGCTTTCATGGGCTGGAAAAGAAAGACTGAAACCTCCAATTTAGGAACTGCCTCTCTTCTGGAGATTTGAACTGCCAGAGTGTTTTGGCTTTTTATTTTTTCCCCAGGTCAAAAACTCACTCTGTCTTACAGCTCTGGCAAGGCGTGGTGGGGGAGAACTGTGACAGCCTGAGGTGCTGATGTCCCCAAGCACCCACTCTGCACCTCTCCAGCAGCAGAGACACCAGAACAAGGCACATGCCACACCTGCAGAACAGCAAAGCTGTCCTGGGATAAAGGACAGCCCCACTTCCCCCAAACCTGCTCCCCTACAGACTCCTCTGACACCCATGAGCATTACAGAAGACAATTCTGGGGAGCTGAATGCTGCTCTCCAGGAGAGGCAGGGAGTACTTTCCTGCTGGTTTGAGCCTCAGCAGCTCAGTGGGATGCAGGATGAGGTAGGAATGCAGGGCAAGGAGCAAGCAAGGGCCCAGGCCCATCCCTTCCAGGCTGCCAGCACCTCAGTGCACTGCTCATGTGAACCCTTCCTGGCACCTCAGCCAGCCTCTGCCAGCAGGGACACGCTTTTGCTACAGTGACAACAGCACTGGCAAGCCATCCCTTCTGTTCTCACTGGTCTTGGGGCAAAATCCACCAGAAAAATGTTTAAAGCAAGCCATGAACCTGTAGCTGAAAAAGAAGAATTCATTCCACTACAATCAAATCTGCCAGAACTTGCCCATCAGAGCCCTTACATGGGCAAAAAAATTTCCTCTCTTGCAAGGGTTCAACCCAGTTAAATAAGTATTGAGAAAAACTGAAGAACATAGAGTGCCTCAAATGCCCTGTGCTGGATTGTTGCTAATGCTTTCAAAATCAACACCAAGGTTTGCTGACAACTTTGCATTCAGAGTGTTGCTTTGAAAAAGGGGAAACACTTTGGCCAGAAACCTAAAATATTTTCAAGGATTAAGATCTAACAGAAAGTAGGTATAAGAACTCTGCTTTCTCAAAAACACTTAAACAACAGCATTTTGTTACTCTGATTGCTTTTAAAAACCTGCCATATATGGACACAAATTATATACAGATTTCTTGTAAAGATAACTTCAAGAACCTGGAGGAATTAAAGTCCTACGGATGACATAATTCAGAGCTGTCTGGGACAACTTTGGGGCAACATTTCTTTTCTATGATTATCTCATTTTCTTCCATGTCAGCAACTCCCTCAAATTCTCTTGAGATCTCCAAAAAGTTCAGGGAAAGAGGTCTGGAGAAAGACATTCAAGCAGGAAAAAAAGGAAAGCAACCTTAAAAAAAACCCAAGCAGTAGTAGTACCTGCAAATGACAAACATCTCATGAAAGTAAAAGCCCCAGCCCACTAAACTTTAGCTTCAACAGGCTTCACAGTTTAACCCCAAAGAGAAAATATCCAGCATATATGGGATGAAAAGCAACAAAAAGCCCTGACTGGCAGTTTTCACTCTCTTCTCCATACAGGCATAGAGTCTGGACAAAATAAAGCACATGAAATGCATTTCTATAAGTAGTGAAAATTAATTTTCATAAAGTAACTAAGAAGGCACAAGACAGATGTCACAGGACACTGAACTCTTCCTGTCAGAACATCCAGCTTGCATCCAGCCCATATAAATGACAGACAAATCTATCACATGAGGGTGACATGGATCAGCATCCATATTCTTAAAAAGAACATCTCTTCGCAGATAATTCAAACTGAAATAGAGCTTAATTTATTAGAAAAGCAAAACATGGAAAACAAAAAACAACTGTGATGCTGTCTCTGCATGCTTGTGACCAATATAAACCATGCCTAGGTGCAAGCATCTCATGTTTAGGTGACTTTACAGCCCAAGACCACACAGCTGGCATTGGTCCCAAGCACTAATCTCATTTCCAAGAAATTACAATTACTGCTACACACTAATGCAATTCTCTTAGGTGGTAGGTAAATTTAACCAAATTTCCCCAATATGAAATTGCTAAATAAATAAATCAGCAGAGAAGAGAGCAGTAGAATGAGGAAAAAGTAAGTTATCTACAGAAAAGATGGTTCTTATTTACTCATCTCTTACAAACACTCCAAGAATATGCTCTGCTGAGCATTAAAATGCTGTAAGGCACTGAAAACAATCTCTTATGTATGAGCCATTCAGCTGAGCGAGAAAGAAAATTAGTTTTGCTGATGTTACTGCATAAACTAAAACATCCTAGTAAAGACTAGGGGGAATTGAAGAATTTTAAATGGTTTTGTTGGGGTTTACTTTTGATTTTAGTCTGTGCAGTTCACTCTACAAATTAAAATACAGCAGCTCTAAATGTGGGAGGCCAAAAAAGAATGTTTGAAATCAGAAAACCTCTACAATGCCTTGGGCTGACATGTTAACAGAAATTTCTCATGGAAGCAGAATATCACATAAATATTATAATTCAGATGATGTTATATGCATATGTGGACATGCAATGTGTATGTTCACCCCATTACACAGAAACATCCTAGCCCAGACAGCTGAGCTAAAGACAATAATGGAGTAGGATTAACCTACAGAAAAATCTTCACTTTTACAGAAACATGTTATTCCTCCTTAAAAACTTACACTTCACATCCCAGAACTGTGATTTACTGCTGGGCCAAGAACAACCCTTGTACTCACCAGCCCCTCAGGTCTTTAATGTTTTATTTGGATGCTTTTCAGAGCTGGAGGAAAACCCCTGGGATAACTGGTAGAAAAAACAACTGAGACAAAGGAACTGTGCCCAGGAATGCCAGCAAACTGCAAGGGTGCCAGAAGATGTGCAGCAGAAGCCAGACACATCAGTACAGAGACCTCTGCTGTGTCTCACACACTCACCCAGCACCTTTGTACTACATGCACATGCTGGGTATGTCAGGCATCCATCCCCTGGAGTCCCCCCCATGTAATCCACCTCTGCACACAGCTCAGACTGCAACAGCTTCTTCCAAACTTGCCGAGGGCATGTGTGTCAGATCCCAGAGTTCCTCTGCAAATTCCCCGTGTGAGCATCCAAACTGAACAAGATTCCAGACCTGAACCAACAGCAAATTGTGCCCGTGGAAGCAATGTGACAATAAAGCCATCAGCTCCTGGGCCTCGGGCATCAGTTGAGTGAGGAAGCTCAGATGAAAAGCCAAGGCTGACAGAGCTGTGACTCACAGCACTCACCTCAGCCAAGGCAGTCCTGACAAAAACATCACAGGACCAGAAACAGCAAGTAATCCTTGCTCATCACACAAAATAAAAGATAACAGACACAGAGATCTTATATTTTTAAAAAGACCACAAGACTGCCATGTGAAAGCATGATGCTAATTACTCTGTTTCAAGAACCCTTCTGAGTAATGGACAGAAGGGAGACAGGAGAGAGACAGAGAGTAATTAAGGATTCATAATTATTATTTTTAACCAGAAGAGCGCTCAGTTGCAGGTCTGAGCCTCTCCACGGCATCTGGGGCTCCTGAGCAGGGATTGCCAGGCTGGGCTGAGCCAGCCACAGCTCCAGAGCAGCATGTGCAGGAGCAGCATGGCCCTGCTGGGCAGCGAGTCTCCAGGCCAGCCCATGGAGCAGGAACAGGAACCTGGCACGTGGCCTGCACCTCCTTCCACTACAGCCACTATAATGCATCACTGGCAAAGCTCCTGCAGCCACGGAAAGACAGGAGGAAAATTAACTCAGGTTTAATAAACACTGTAGGGTAAACATGATTTCAGATAGACACCAAATATAAATATCCAGTTTTTTCTTAAAGATACAGTTAGCTTCTAGACAACAGTACTCAGACCCTAAAGCCATGAGGTCTCCCACAGCTTTTCCTTATGTCTAAGCTGTCTGAGGAGGAGGGTTTTTCTCTCCCCTGTTTCAAACACAGGATCACAGTGACTCAGATGACACCAGAACAAAATGAAAATAGGGGTAGGTGTATTACTGAAGGCAGGTGTCTGTTATAGCCCAGCCAGCAAGTATCCTTTGCACCAGATAACCTTTCAGTGAAGATAAACAGCACCACCAGGGCAAGCGTGTTTGTAGGGTCAGGATACAACCAGAAACCCAAACAAAGAGTTTGGAAAACGTCACCCCTCTGTAAGAGTGCTGCCAAGAGCACCCAGCAATACAATGAGTCTCAACCATACAAATCAGAAGGATAAACAAATTTCCCAGTTGCATGGATGATGAACAATTTCTACTGCTTTTGCTTCCTTGGAGCCTTGCTATTTTGGCATTGCAAAATACTCACAAAGACTCTCAGACAGAAAAAAAAATAAATAAATGTAACCAGAAGAGAAAAGCATATCAGGACACCTAACTGTCACATATTCTTTAGAGAATAAAAGAGAGTATCTTCCAAATAGATAGCAAGAAATTATGAAAATGCAACATCTGAGGAAATAGCAAGGTAAATCTCAACTTGCAAGTTTGGCCCACATCCTAGATTTCATTAACATGTTATAGGAAAAGATATTCTGAACATTAAACCATGTCTCAATATCACCAGCAATTTAATCTTTTGTGCAACACCATCAGGATTCTCTACTTCTACAAGTGCCCCTCTCAGAAGGCAGTAGGGTTAATCCCTTGATTTTGACAGTTTGGCAGTAGAAAATTCCTGCTATAAATTACATTTGCAGTAACAGACAGTTTGTGCTGCTCCAGCCCAAGGTTTCTCCCCAGCATGTTGTTGGCAAGGTAACGAAAATGCATCCACTACTCAGTTTAATGCTTCCTTTAGAGTGGCAGGATGAACTGCAAAAGGTGACATCTCAGAAGGTTTTGATGAAACAAGTATCAAAGAAAGCAGCCAAACACACAGTAAACTAAAAGAGAAAGTAGTACAAAGGGACAACCCATCCACTTTGCTCCAAAGTTGTTTTGAGAGGTGCAGATGTAGCAATCTTTTTCACAGAACGGTTTTGTTGGAAGGGACTGTTAAAGGTTTCTGGTACAACCCTCCTGCAGGGACATCCTCAACTACATCATGTTGCTCAGAGCCCTGTCCAGCCTAACCTTGAATGTTACCAGGGATCAGGTGTGTAGCACCTTTCCAAGCAACCTGTGAGAGTGTTTCACCACCCCCATCACAAAAAACCCTTCTCCCTTATCCCTAATCTAAATGGACCTTCTTTCAGTTTCAAACCATTACCCTCTGTCCTATCACAACAGGCTCCAAAGGGCCTTTTGGAGGCAAATTGCAGTGCAAGAGGCTGACATCCAAATAAGTCTCAATTAAAGTAAGCCTAAACTCTGAAGACAAGGAGGGAATAAATCATCTGAGTAACTTTGGGCTAAAGATAAATGCCAGAACACTTCATAGGATAAGATAGTCAAAATATATACAAATATTAAAAAAAAAAAAAGGCATGAGTTTTCCACAAGACAGAGCACCAAGAGATAAAGGAGGCCACAGGAAATACTGGTCTTGCTTCCAAACAGCATGGACACAGACTGTGGCAGAATGGAACCAAAACATCCCCAGACTCCCAGAATTCTGCATTAGGCAAAACCCTGAGATGAAGTCATTGCAGAGAGGAATCATGTGAACAGCAAAGAGACCAGCTCTACAGTATCTGCTGACAAATCCCCTACAAGACCTATTTACCTTGAGCTGATGAATGAATCAGTGAGAGACACAAACCATGAGTCCCCCACAACAGTCAAATTAGCATCCAAAACTGTGAACACCCTCCGAGGTATTTCCTCTCTGCACATGCTTCCCAATTACTTCACAGCACCCACATTTCAGCACAGAGCAGCAAAAAGTCAAGAGGGCTCTGTCCCAGCTTACATTCCTATTAACACATGACAAGTCTGAAGATTTCAAATTCCTTTCAGGTGTTCACCCATGAATCCACCCACCTGCATTCCTACAGAAATATCCAAGAACATCCAGAGCATTAGGATTCCATAAACATATCAAAATGAAAGCTTTCGCCTTGTTAGCTTTGGCCAAAATGATGTTAGCAGAGCATCTCACTGTTCAACCTGAAACTTACTCCAAGACTACCATTACCAGAACAAACAGATCCGTTTTTTGTATTCACAGACACACAAACATTTTAACAGGTATAAGGAAGAGACATTTTTTTTTAAAGAAAAGTGACAAGATGGGTCTGATCAGTTAAGGAAACTAACCAATCCATACAGCAACACTTCTATTTGTTATTTGTCACAGTTATCAGACACCCTGACAATTGCTCTTCATGACTAAGCAGCAAGACAGTATTTCAGTATTTCAATATTTCAGTGTGAAGGGAAAATGCTGACAGTGAGGAGACCTTGCTGGGTGATGAATAAGTGAGCAGTGGCCGATGTGGCTGAGGCAGAGGTTCTCCAAGGGCACAGTGCTCAGCAAAGCCACCTTGGATTCCCATCTAGAGAGCAGCCTTGCTGTTTCCCTGCCCTGAGACCCTTTCTGTCACACGTGTTTCAGCAAGTCCACGTTCATTTTCCTCTTCCCACGTCTTCCTGAAAGAACCTAATCCTGTATTGGTAGAGACAGGCTGTTATTATTATCTACAGGAAAAACAAAAGATACTCATCTTATCTGAGCTCAGTGTAAACAATGGGTAAGGAGAAGGGAAGCAGAGATCATACCGCAGCACCGCCATTCTCTGCAGCCCTTACAAATAGCAAAGGTCTGAGAGCCTTGTCCCCTTTCTGCAGGCAGGGAAACACAGAGGTGAGGGTGGGACACTGCCCCAGGAAGGGCAAAGGCAGAGCCCACCACCCACAGCAGGATCTGCAGGCAGCAGTGCCTGTGCAGCCCAGGGGTATCTCAAGCAGTGCTTCTGAGACACAGAGATCAGCATCTGAGTGAATCACTGCTTCCCTCACAGAAAAAGGAGAAAACGAAAAATGTTTCCCATTCCATGGGCAAACTATTTCAGCCACACAACACTCCTATGATTTCAGCTACAGGGACGCTGTGCAGTCAGATACAGCCCAGCCCAGATCCAAGTTAATTGCTTCCTCAGATGTGGCCAAGAGAATCAGGCTGTCAGGGATGTTTACAGCACCCTCAGGGACCTGCACTAGAACAGAGGCTCTTGCCATGGCAGGCAACAGAGCCAGAGCTACCTGCCACCCTGCCTGTCCCACTACTCTCCAGGGAACAACGAGCATGTCCTGCTGGGAGAAGCTCTTGTGGTGCTTTGTATTTGGATGGCAGCTGGCACAATAACAGCCTAATTCATCATGAGGGCATGATACAACAAACTGGCCATATTTGTTTGTCTGTTTTCCCTAAAAAGAAAGAAAAATTATTGCTTTCTCTACAAAATAAAATGAAAAAAAATCAGGCAAGCTGTGTTTATACAGACTTTTATGCAGGAACAACCAGCTAGGACATTATTTCAAAAGGGAGACAAAATCATTGATGTAGAGCTTCACTTGACAACTGTTTCACTTACTTCATTCTAAATAAATCAAAACCACAAAAGTTCTTGCTGAAATACAAAGTTCCTCGTTGATTCTGAGGTGATGGAGAGAGGACTTAGAGGACAACAGAAATCTTTGGTGAAAGGCTACAGGGAAGAGCAATATGTTAGTGTCAGGTTAGAATTCAATCAACAAATCTAATGGCAAATATGGGTCTCCAGAAGTTCAATTGCTCAGTAAGCTTCAGCTGCATGAAGAAAATGTTCAAGACAAACAAAACACATCAATTTTCAAAGTCAGGTTTGTGAGGTGGCTCCATCACTTCATCATGCTGGAAAATAGTGGTAGGAAAGATGTAGTCATTTCTAAATGTTTTGCCACCACTTCTTGCTTGACAGCACAGAATCACTTTTCACAGGCAACCATTTCAGACCTGAAACAAAATTAGATGAGCTGCAGACAGGATTTTTATTTTCTTCTGAAGATCTTCAAGTTGCTTCCTTCCAGTGCAGCTTGGCTGGCATAAAAGGAAGGATATGCTGCAACACAGTCACATTTACTTGCAATTATCTGTTTGCTTCAAAATATTAGCAAAACATCTTGGGTGGAGGAAGGAGGTGACAAATCATCTAAAGGGTGGCAAGAGGAGGATGAGAATTTCCATTACAAACTACTTGTTAGGTAGTCCCACCCCAAAAACGTCATGATGCTATACTAGGATGTGAGAAAAGAAAGCTCATAGCTTGTTTGTGTAAAATTGCAGGAGTAACATTCACATTATTTTAGGGCAGGCTCACATCCAAAACCTGCATGAACACCATAAACTCCTAAAATGCCTACCAGTGACCCTTGTATTGCAGTCCAGCTTGAACAGAACTTCAGACCAGAGCTGTCTTCAGACATTGGAAAAGTCTTTAACAAATATTTTCACACACCATAATCTTTCTTATTTTCAGTCCCAACTATAGAAATGGACCAGGAAAAGGTACAGAGTAGTTTTTCAAGTATTTTTTTACTCTGGTAGATGCGTTATTAAAACCCTCACAGTTCTAAGAAGATCTAGAACAAATACATTATTTGACTCGTAGATTAGATAACCATAAGATATTTAAGGATGAGAGACACTGACATTCACCAAGATACTTAAAACAAGAGAATCAAGTCAGGCAATCTGCTTTACAAAGGCCACCATTTGGTGTTTGGATCTCTAACCTACTCCAGACACATGAAAAACTGTCCTTCATTTTTCCAGATGAAGTAGTTCTTTGATAGAAGTTAACAATCACTATTTAGGAAAAACTATTTTGAGCATATAGGTTATGTTACACACAAAGTAACCTGTACCTGAAATCTTGTTAAATAATTTTTTTAATAAATTGAGGCCTACAACTAGATCATCTGATCATATACATTTATTATTTTTTCCTTCAGAAACTGAAATCACAGGAGAATTTCAGACTCTGTCTTTCTTTTAATGTTCCTGCATGAATTTAAAAAAAAAAAAAAGCTGCTGTTAAATTTTAAAATTTCATTGAGTAATGCCAGGGTAGATTCCAGATCAGCAAACAGTTACCAGGCAATGCAAAAGACATGTTCACAAATTCCCTCAGCAGATCCAGCATGCCAAACAAATGTCTGCAGAACTCCACCAACAAAGACAAAGCAAAACAAAGCAAGAAAGTAGTAAATTAAGCTATGCTTAACTTGATTATATGTAGCAAAAAAGCACGGGTATTTCCTCTACCAAAAATATCAGGAATTCTGATAAACAGCAAGCAATGGCAACCAGCCAAAAAACGCATCGTAAATAGCAAGAGCATTTTTCACTACCAAAAGACAACAGTGAAATGAGTTGGACTGTAGGAACCCAGCTGGGAAGATATTTTTACAGAAGCACATTCATGGATTTTTAAGTTTATAATTTCAAACATGTACATATGAAAAGGTTAATGTTCTTCTGTTTCTTCCCTTCAGAGGCCATGAAGCAGGCAATAATAAAGCACTCTTTGATACTATTACAGCCTACAAGGAGAGGCTATTAGACAGCATGAAGCTGTCTGGGGAAAGAATCATTTTCTTTAGAGCAAATCCCAAAGTCTTCCATGAACTCTTCACATAATAAACATCTATTCCATGCTTTTCAAGATAAAATCTGAGGGGGAAAAAAATATCATTGCTCCAAAGTTTGTAAGCCCTTGAATTCCTGTGTTAAATAATAAGCATTAATCAATGTTTCAAGTTAAACATGAAAAAACATTTTAAGAAAACGCAGCTTTGGAGCCTTTGAAGATTAATGTCCTTGGGTTTGTGCTTGGGTCTTTTCCCTCTTCCAACATACTCATGAGCTTTACATCCCAGCAGTAATTTTAAATAAGTCTCTAAAACAGCATCTTGTTGTCTTGCAGTGTGTTCTGGGAAAAATGGAAAAGTTTCAACATAATAAGAAATTATGTGTCAAGATGTAACCATGTTTAGGACATTTCCCATGTGCTACGTAAAGTTTCCATCAGTTCCTCCGACACACACTCATTCCTATCTATCCCTACTGCACAGCAGGGAAACCAAGGGCCTGAAGGACAACTGCACATCACAGGAGGACTGTGAAGAGCTGAACTGTGAGATGTTATCCATTCTATGGCAGAGCCAAAAATAATTCTGCATTTCAGGGAGACATCACCACGAGAAGGGAGAGCGCCCGATTGCCCTGCAGGGAATGGGGAGTTATCTACCAGGGGCACTATTGCAGACTGGGGATTGCATACACACTGCTGGGTTGGTTTTTTCCACTTCCTCCCCCTTTTGCCACGGCTCACAGTGGCTGTGGGAAGTGTGGGCACACTGTACAGAGTGCTGCCTCCACCCCAGCACAAGCCCAGCCTGAGAAGCAATGCCAGGACCCATCGTGCCAGGCTGGCAGGTCTGCTGAGCTCCTGCCATGTCACAACCAAATGGCCCAGGGCTAAGGGCCATCCAAAGGTCATGGTCTGGGTTACAGCTCTCCCAAATCACGTCACAAAACATAGGAGAGCTTTCTTTCCCTCTCCAGAAAATTTTAGTTTTCTCCTTTCCAGGCAGAAACTAAAATATGGCACAGGTTTAGGTTTTATCCCTTGCTTACTGAAAGAAATTCCTCCCCACAGCCCTCTCCCTTCATCTCTAGTCCTTGGGCAACTTCATTTAGTTGATGCCTGGAAACTGGGCTTCATTCAGCACCTTAAAAGCTGCTTGCTCAGACTGCTCCTTCAGGCACTGGCAAACTTTTTAACCAATAAGCACTTGCCTGTTAAGCTGGAGATGGAAATACTTATAAAATGAATTACATATCTAATACCTCGCTGGTTGAGCTGGTTTTCATTAACATCTGGAAGAAAGGCTTGGTAGCAGCTTGGTGTTTTTGCCTGTTTCTGTGCAGCCCTGCTCAGAGAGCAGGGGAGGATTATCCACAGCCCTGGGCACCTGCAGAGGCCATCTCTGGCCACCAGTGACCTTCACCACAGTGCAGGAGGAGAGATGCAGCACCACAGCCTGGGGAGAGCAGTGGAGTGCTCACCATGACAACCAGCATGAGGAGGTCTTTACCTGATGAAAGATTAATGCCATTGCAACTGTTGTGGCCATTTACTTACCCCTGTGTTTTTACTCACTAGCACTTTAAAGAGAAATAGGAATCAAGAGGGGAAGGGAGAAGAGAGGAAAGGAAGGGATGGAGAAATAAAAGCTCAGATCTGTTTGCAGGAAAAAGAAAAAACCACAAATCTGTTCTGATGAAAGAAAAGAAATAGAGGAGTTATTTGAACTTCTGTGTGCATTCATCTCCACACAGCAAGCAAGGATTCCCAACAATTCCCTAGGCAATACAAGCCTACAAATTGCATGTGTGCTTTGAAGCAAGCACTGAGATTACGAGGCAGACTGAAAACATCTTCAAAGTCTCAAATGAAAGGCTTGAGTTTTCCAGAGTTAAAGGAAAGTAAACATGCATGAAGAAGTCAACTTTTTTTCTGGAAGTCATGCCTTTTCCCTTCTGCAACTAAAAAAAGGATCAATATTTTTAAAATATGAATAAATGCTCACATAAGGCCTGTAATACTAGGATCACAACAACAACAACGATGACATTCATGGAGTTGGCATTTAAACAAGAATGGGCAGAACTCATTTGTCCTTTTCTGGTATTTAAACCAAACAGCTGCGAGGGCAGCGTCTCAGCTTAAAATACAGAAGTAAAACAGTATCAAAGTAGACATTAACAACAAAGTAGCCTCAAGAATGACAACATTAGGTAATCACAACTAAGAAGATCGAACTGCAAAATCTGGAGTTGCATTATTTATTTTTTTGAGGGATTTTTATTGTTATTATAAATAATTTCAGCTTTGGCTAATTATTTAGAAGGCATTTGAAACCAGCCAATTCTACTCAATGTTGCTGAGAGTTCATTGTCAATTGAACTCATATAGGAAGGAAACAATAAAGCATCTGTCTCTCAGGAAGTATGTTAACCTTTAACATCCACAGCATGACCCTCCTCCTCCTGGCACGATGAAGGGGGATCAAAAAACTGGAGAGGGCTTCTGAAGAGCAGCAGTTAACACAGCAGAGCACAGAGCAGCTGGACAAAGGCCACAGCCCACCTCATCACTCCCATGCACTTTCTGTGTCTGCTGCGCCGCTCTCGCCTCACCACAGACAGATCCTCTGCCCACTCACACCAATTATGAGTTTCTTAGTCACTCAGAAATGATCCCAAGCAGAATTTACCCTGTAGCTTGCTGCTGGGGTGGACAACTCAGCTTCTCTTTCAACAAGGACACAGGCAGACAGTTTTGAAAACTACCAGCAAGTACTGGGATCCTTTCACTGTGCTTCCTTAGGCCAAGAAATTTGTTGTATCTAGAAGTCAAAACTTCACCAATAACATGTGCAACACTTTATACATGTATATGTATTTCATATACGCACATCTATGTGTTATATATACCACAAACATATTTCCAAAAATATTTCCAAAGCTAGATTTCAGGCCTTAATCTAACTCAAACAATAGGAGCATACTTCAGTGGATAGGAAGATCACCCACCATCTGTGTTCTCTCAGCATCCTTGCACCTTTCTCATTTTCAGAACCTGACACCTACTAGGAGTGGAACAAGGGATTAGAAGCAGATCCAATGCCATCAGATGCTTCTTATGTTCTTTAATCCATGAGGGTTTTTGCAGGGAGGAGCAGAGGCAGTTTGCTGGGAATAGGCTGTTTATGGTTTCTTCTGCCAAATCTCCTCTGGGACTTGGTGTCACACAATAAAGGTAAGGATGGCTGAAGGGAGAGTCTGAGGTATAAAGGACTGTCATGTCCTGATTTGTAGAAAAAAACAACTGAACCATAAAACTGTGGGCTTCTGACAAGAGAACCGTGATTCTGTTAAAACAAGCCAACTGTGTTTACCATACATATGGCATTGTTAAGGCTTTATTAATGCCCTCTGGTATTCAAATTTGATCAGGTGAGACACATTTCAGCTGAGCATCTTACCCTTCTGATACTTAAACTGCAAAGATAACAGGAAAAGACAGCTGCAGTCAACTATTACAAATAAACACCCTATTGTAAAATAAAATCACATACACCCTTTTCCAGTGGATTAGGGATCCCATTATTCTGCAAGGCTATTGCATCACAACAGAGCAAGAACAGTAAAGCATACTACATATCTACATATATATGTATAGTGTGTGTGTGTGTGTGTGTATATATATATATATATTTATATAATACAGTATTCAAGGGGAAATTATAGTTTTACTACCTCACTGGCATAACATATCATGACCATGCTAGAAAAACTAGTTTGGGCTGTGCCAGAGTGTGTCAGTGCTGCTGTTAAACAGGCAGGGAGGAGCAGCTCTGCAGGTGCTTTGGGCACTCAGGGTCCCTCCTCAGTCACAGGGCAGGCAGTTCTGCACCAGACACTCCCAGCCCTCACTGGCTACAGGGCAAGGACTGGTCCTTAGGGCTGCTCTCCCCTAAGGGCAGACTCAGGTTTTATGTACCTTTTTAAAGATGTCATGGCTCCCTGACCAGTATTCCTTCTGCAGACACACAGCATCAAACTCTCCTGAGGCTGATGCAGGGAAATCCTAACACTAGCAAAATTCACTGCATTTCCACAAATCTCCCACTAAGGTGGTTTTGCTTGTGTTTTTGTTTTTTTTTTTTCCTGAGGACAGCAGCTGAATCACTGTGAAAGTCAAATACCATGCAAAGCCACCGAAATGCACCTTCTGTTAATGTGTGTCCCCGGAAACCCAAAGGCACTTTTTACAATTATTCTTAAACAATCATAGCAGCATAACTAACTCATTTTATACCTTGTGCTGTTTAAACCTAAGGCTATTGGTAAAGGCCAAATTGCTACATCAGGGAAAAATTACAGAAGACACAGCACTTTTAACATCTATGCACCTGCTGAACTTCAATGAAAAGTCAAGCCTTGCTTATGCACATATAAAGATTTAAGAGATTGGCATGACTAACATGAATGAATACACTCATTGAGATGCACCAGGAGAGAAAGAGGAACTGTGGTATTTTGTCTGGGATAGCTTTAATAACCATGTTGCTCTGAAAAGCTGCGACAGAAATGCAAACCACCTGGTTTGGCTGGATGCCTGTTTTGCAGGGCACTTCACCCCAGGACTTCCTGAGCTCCCTGCCATACTGGCTCTCCAACAGCAGCCTGGATGAGTAACAGCCCAGCAGCGCTGAGAGGCAGCACCAGGTCACAAACAACTTTCCCTGCTGAGACATCTCCTGCTGTAATTACAGCAGAGGTGAGCAGCAGGGGCAGGGCACGCCAGCGCCCTGCGTTCAGCACCACTTACCCTGTGTGCATCCATTAGCTATCCCAGGCCAATCCTGCTCCTCTACCTTTCCCCTCAAGTAACCCCAAAAGTCTCTTTAGTGCAAGGCCAAGCAAAGGAAAAAAAAAAACATTGGGAAGTGGAGCAAAGCAAGATCGTCTTATTGAGGTTTCTGGTTTACCTACAGGCTTCTTGCTCATCCTTCAAGAACAGAAACCAGCAGAGCTTCCAGCCACAACAGCCAGGCAGCTTAACAACAGCAACCTCCAAACAAGCAAGGTAAAATCAAATGAACAGCTTTGATGTCTGCAGCAGACCCTGCCCAAGCTTTTGGTCAGCAGCCTCCACCCTCCCCCATCGTGGCTCATCATCTCCTTCTGTATCATCACCTCTCGCTGCTCCCAAGCTTCCAAACTGTAAATTACCTGCTTGTACTAGCTGCACTCTTGCTTGGCTCAAAAAGGACCAGACAAATAGGTCTGTGCAGAAGTGCATCCATAAAGTATCATATAAAATGGGCAGAAATAACAACAAAGAGGTTTCCCCATGGCCTACAGCACAGGTACATAATAAAAAAGGGTGCAAAGGTAGCAGAACATCAACCACCAAGCCCACGATCCCAGTGAAGGCAGTGGCCATGCAGGCATGAAGTCCATCCAGGCACAGAAGGGACAGGGTTCTTAGGAGCCAGCTGGAGTCACTGTCCCCAGGTAGAATCTACAGACACACAAAATGCTTTAGAAAATTAAAATACATTTGCAGCTACAATTTAGCCTTAATATCTCTTTTTAAAAGTTACCGAAGGCTGGCTGGGGATTTTTTTTGGTATAGTTTTTTGGTGTTGAGGGTTTTTTAATGTCTATTCCTCATGAAAATGAACCTACAAGCACACTTTAGTAAAAAATAATTGGGCAGTATT
This sequence comes from Ammospiza nelsoni, assembly GCF_027579445.1. NCBI lineage: Eukaryota > Metazoa > Chordata > Aves > Passeriformes > Passerellidae > Ammospiza > Ammospiza nelsoni. The sequence continues at coordinate 12,112,702 of NC_080639.1, forward strand.
GTTGCTTAATGAGCCCTAATAAACTGGAGAAGAGACTCACAAAGACAGTATCTCTCTTGCTTCTGAAGGGTTCACCAGGTAATCCATAGTCACGGTCAGTAACTTTCATTACTCTCTGTGCTAGAGAGAGAACACCATTTTGCCAAATTTATTTGGGAGAAAGAAGGCAGAAGCAACTTTAATTATAAAATTGTTAGACTGTAGCATGGAACAGATTGACCTGGCAGATCTTCAATTATTATCCAACTAACCTTGCCAACTTTAGAACTAGGTATCCTCCAGTTTTTCTTGTGGAAGTCACAATTTTCTCACATACTATTACAATTCTTTTTTTTAAATACAGTGATATAATCAGAGCTCCATGCTTTTACACAAATATAGTCTATTTTGTTCAAGCAAGATCTTGAAATATAATTGAAGTTCTAGGGGTGGATGCAGACAATTTGTTTTGATAATGCTTCCTGTTTATAACAACCCTAAATTGCACTGCATAGAGGAATGAGATCACCATTAAGGCATGGAAGGAGGGAAGTAGGATGTTTATAGCATCCAATTCATTTTACCTGAGCTTAGAGACTTCATCACTTGGCAAACCTTGAAAAATTCAATCTGCAAGAACACACAGAAAATGCAGACAGGACTGAAAAGGCTCTGCACAGATTGAAAGTATCACTCATTTTCCAAATCTCATCTTGTAAGCATCCTCTAGAACATGCTACAGAAGAAGGAAAATAAGAGAAAGTTGAGAAATTTTAGGAGGGAGAACTCACACACTGAACATATTTGAAATTTGTTACAGGCTAAAGAAGCAGTTTCAAGAATTTATCTCAACAGAAAACAATTGGAGTATTTGAAAGCTATGCTATACCATCACAATTCTATAACAATGCCTGAAATCTAGACTGACTTCCATCCTCAGTCCAGAAGATGTTAGCTTCCACCTGCCAAAATTAATCACAATCTCAGAGATCAGTCAGATCAAAGGTGGGATCTCACAACACTTCAGAACAAGGAAGGCAGAGGACACAACAAAAAAAAGCTCAACACTTGAACAGACCATTCATAAATTGTCAAGTATTTTCCAGATAAAAGCCTCAACTTGTGCAGCTTAGTTTGTGACTCCATCTGATTGACAGAAGAGGAGACAGCAGGAGACATTAAAAGTAGTTTTCAATTCAACTGGAATAACAATGAGTGGGGTGAAGCAGAGTCTCACTCACTTTCACCGGCTTAATGTCAACTCCAGGCCACTGCTTCTCCTGCCAGACATTAGCCCACATTATATCATTCATTTTTTTCATTATTAATGAGGCACAGCAAAAGAAATCATGGCACAAACACTGCTATGCTGCCTTATCTCTGGGGCCCTGGCTACTGCCCACACAGTTTGTTTGCCTTTGTACGGAAAATTTCCAAAACCTACCCACCTAAGCTCACTCGTGAGAAAGCACAGAAGACAACCCTGCTCCTTGAACACAATCCCTTTCTCTCTTCCCAACACTGTTTCCTTTGAGCTAACAACACATTTGAGAAGAACCCTCTGCAGCTCTTAACTTTGCTCATCGTTATTTCAGTGTGGGACCAGCAAGCTCTGTTCACCCCTGAGCTGCTTGGGCTGCTGGTGGGAATGTCCCCCTGCCTAGAAATAATGGAGTGTTCTTCTCAAGAAAGAGCAGGGAGAACTGGTGGCACAGGGCAGGGAAGCAGGGCCTGGACCCATTCCTGGGCAGCAGTTTAGTGATGAGCACATTCCACCAAGTCAGTCTGACTTTCCACTGCATTTTGCTGGGGCCTAAAGAAAGCAGTAAAACCTTCTCAGTGTCATAGCTTAGGGAAGAAACAAAGGTTATACCAACAGGTACAGAAGCAATAGGGACTAGTGAGACAGCTCATAAAAGAGTTGTAATATTGTTTTCCAAATCAGAAATACAATACAACCTTCAAAAGAAGGCAAGCTTAAGCTTCTACTCATACTTTGATGTGTGACAACTTGCTCACACTATTGTTCTCTGTACAAAATTTCCAGTCTCTCTTTTATCTTTTGTTGTACAAGTCCTGGCATTACTCCATCTGTATTTTGACATACATAGTGTCATATTAAACACTGCCTTTTGAAAGCATCTTCAAAATCTTTGCATTTGCAGCAGGAGCACAACACATTACACTTGTACCTCTCAAACTGAGCCAGTTAGGAAAGAGTTTACTCCCAGCTTATCAATATTTCAAGTAGATGCATATGCTGTTTACAATACTCTTCATTCTTAAAGATAACATTAGCTGTCACATGAGCTACTCATATGCTGTATTTCAATTGTGTACAGAGTACTACAGAATATAAAGTTATTTCTGCTCAGTATATGCACAAATCTGCCAACAGTTCTTTTAAAACTTCCTTGCTAAAACTACACAAACTGAACATGTACCTTTTCACTTACAGAATGTGGAAGTAAGTACACAGGAATTTTCACTGTTCCTGCTGAACACTGGGCTTCTCATTCTTCTTCTGAATTAATACCTGTCCATCTAGAAAAACAGGCACCTGTCACTTCATCATCTTTATTTGTACATCTAGGCAACCAGGACAGAATGTTGTGCAGGTGCCAGGTTAACACAAAATGAAGGTCATTTCCAGCTGAACAAAGGCAACCAAAACCCTCTACCATATTGTGTTCCCCAAGTTTGTCACAGAAAATTAGGTAATGCTAATACACCAGGAATAGCCACATAGATCTGATTTCATGGACCACTGATCCCTCAATATTAGAAATGATGGTGGCATATAAAAACCTATTTATATAAAATTGTCTGTCACAGTGCAGAATACCTCAATTACAGAATGTCCTTGCTATTAAGTGCAGCAAACTGATATGCAGCTTAATGTAATTGAAGACAGCAGATTCATTTAAACTTGCAGCTAACATCCTGAGCGTGACACAAAGAAATTGTATTTTTACTAATTACAAAATCAGTAAAACACTCCTTAGTGTCTAAAATAATACAGTTAACAATTAACTAGTTGGCAGCTACATTGTGTTCTCTGCTTTCTTTTAATGTTTAGACTTAAATAATTTCACCTTCACATTACCAGAGAAGATTCCTGTAGGTACAAGCCTTGTTGGGAAGAAAATAAATCCCTGAAGTTAGTCACTAATAAAAAAATAAAATTAATCTTATTATCATATACAAAAAGGAACATTTCCTAGATTTGAACCGGGTGTACAGAATAGAAAGGACAATATGTGTCAGTTACAGTCCTGTCCTTCAGGAATAACTGGCATTGCTTGCAACAGCTGTCAAATATACAGGTACCAGAATAAAGCTATTCACAGGGATTTTAGAGGGATATAAATTATTCTAAACACGGTTGGGTGCAAAAAAGAAAACTGTGGAGCAGTTGAAAATATCATTGAAGAGATCAGGACAGAAAGCAAGAATCAAGAAGTACTTAGTCAGAAACTAATAGCATTGCCATTCCTACAAAAGATTAGACAGAAAATAAGGATATTTCACACACATGGATGTTATTTAGCAAAAGAACACCCTTTTCTCGTCCTCCCAAATGCCCAGTGCATGGAGTCACCAGGAGGATAACAAATGCAGCAAAGCTCATCACATTAAAGCAAGAGGTGCCAGACAATTCCTGAACCTATGCCATGTGATACACCCCCATGATTTTCCATTCCATTCCTTCCAGCAACATCCTGAAAACCACTCTGGTTGCAGGCTGTTTCAGCAGCCACAAAAAAAAGACAGACTCAACCACAAGAGAAAAATTGTGTTCAAAGCTTACTTTTCCCTTCTGGCAGGAGCTGTTTGACACAGCAATGGAGGACACCTTGATCACAGCCATGGCACCAGCATGGAAATACCCGGTGCACAGGGAGCAAACACCTGTGGCTTGGGAAGGAGAGGCAGCCCATGGGGATGCAGGCATGGGGCAATGTGGCAAGGCTGTACCTGTGAGTGCTGTGCCAAAACCTGCCTCTGGCAGGGTGCCTACAGAGGGTACCAAACACCTCTGAGAGCAGGGGCATCTCCTGAACGTCACACAGCACAGCAGCCACCACAGCCGGGTCACAGCTGAGGCTGGTCACAGGACTGAGCCAGTGCTGCAGCCAGAACAGGAGCTCAGGGTACTTGGCCACCCCATGACTGTCACCATGTGCCCCCTTCGGGGTGGAGGCCAAGCACAGCCCCCACAGTGAAGCACATCCCAGGAGGAGCCAGCTGAAAAGCAGAGCAATGTTTCGTGTGCCACCACAGCACCACTCTACTCAGCTCCTTTCTGTTTCTGTTCTCAGTGTTACCCACTAAGGCACCCTGGTCCTTTCAGAGGGTGCACTCCAAATGCCAACCCTTCACTAAATCTTTTCCACTGTCTCCAAGATGCCTCATGGCCAGCTGCCAGCATCAGGGTGCCTCTTCCAGTATGTTTTGTTACAATTTGTTAATTATCAGGAATTAAGTTAAAAGCAAGACCAAGATCTGTCTGTTGTTACCATGTAGGCTCAAGATACATTCAATTTCAGCCTATTTCAGCAATCCCAGCATTAACACCTAACTTAAAGACAAAGTTTGAAATAAGGAGTGATCTTCCAAAATTCTAAACACAACCTGTGTAAAATTACTCATCTGGATTAATACTTCAGTATGAAACCTCCAAGAGATGCTCCACCAGCCTGGTGATTCCAGCCCAAGGAGCTCATGCAAACACACACATATGAAACGCAAACAAGGCTGTCTCTTGAGCATTCCCAGGATCAGGAGCCAACATCCAAGGGGGAAATGCTAGTCTGCTCAAGGTAATGGCAACATGCCCATAAATTTTGGTGGAGCCAAGCTTTAATGTCTGCACATCTAAAAGGTAGTTCCTGAATGGCAATAATATTTGCCATTATTGTTACAGACAACTAACATAAATCCAGTAAGTTGTGCTGGGAGTTAAAAATGCCCAGAAGGGTTCATTAAGGTATTTTGTGAGAGGTTAATTGTAAAAAACAAGTGACATTCAAAGAAATTGCTTGACAACCAGAAAAGAGATACTTCTGCTTATCCCACAAGCAAACAACCATATTTTAAGTCAGTTCTGCAGGGCTGCTGTCTCTGCCAGCAGAAGATAAATGCATTTCTTCTGCTTGCTACACATTTCTTCTGAACCTGCACATACTGTATAAACAGATTGCAGAGCAACAACACATATGCAGGGAATTAATACCAGGCCTGCAAAACAGATGGCCCCACAAGCCATTACTTTGTCCTGCCATGTCATCTCATCTTCACCTTGAAAGGTGAAACAGGAATCAAAGAAAAGGAGCAATGGATGTCTTTCAGAAGATCAATATTCCCTATTATTTGCTCCCCCAGATAAAAAGGAGGCTCTGACATTGTGCCAGGCCAGCTGGCCTCAGAAATCCCAGAACAGCACGTGTAAAGGCACAGGTTACTCCATGGAGCAGGTCAGAGCAAGGTGCTCAGCAGCAGTCCAGGATGCAGCACCTCTGCTCAGGTGGGCACAGCCTGGGCCGAGGGGAGCAAGAGCCCCAAGCTGCTCTGCAAGTCATTTCCTTTGCTGGCTGTCAGGGTCACAATCAAGCTTAAATTTTATACACAAGTGTCCAAAGGTCACAAGAGATACTGTGCAAACTAAAATACTGTCACCTTTTCAACACAGCCTTCAGGGGAAAATAATTGGGATTTAAAGGAGAGGGAAGACAGAGATCAGAAATAAAACAGATAGTTCCAATTAAAGTGAAATCACACAGCTGTAAGGCATCTTGCTAGAGCAGCTATGTTGGAGCATCACTCAGTTTTGGAAGTTACTTTGGCAGACAATGCTTGAGCCAGCAGAGATCATCACTTCTCTGGCTCCTAGGGACTAGGGAGCAGGAGCTCTGGCTGGTTTGGGACAGCCAGTTTCAGATAATTCAGGTCTTTTATGCACTGTTCACAGAAATTCCAGCAATGACATAATAAAACTCACAGGCCCATTGCTATTTTAGTCCTGACTTCTTTTATTACAGCACTCAGGAATTGAATTTTTAATTTATATCTGTATATTGAACACATTCCTGAACATTCAATCACGCTTACCTTTTAGAGACAGGATATGGCTTTATTGCTGTTTTAAGCCACACATCCAAATAAAATTTTTTTAATAAAATAGTCAACATTTTTAGAAACTGAATTGCAGCTATAAATGTAGGCACCTTCTAATAGCATGACAGAGTGCCTCACACACAGATTTTAGCACCACACACTTCAAAGCCAGACAGAATACAAAATGCAAGGCACAATATTTTATGGCCCTGTGATAGAGAACGACTTTCAATGAGGAATTTCTTTGCTGAAATTATTTTAACCAGGAAACGGGGGAAGCTATCTGGAAGTTTCACTGTTCACAAAGTACTTGGGTGTAAAATCACCCCTGGCACATGTGCAATCACACAAAGCATCCCTCATTTAAGAAGAAATACCTGGCTCTGCCTTACCAGACCTTGAGTCTGGGTGCTGGTTTTAGGACCACGTTGAGCTGATCCCCCTGGCCACAGCAGCTTGCCCACAGGCCATCTGCAGAGGCCCCCTCTCTCTAGAGAAACCCTGCAATGGTGCCTAGAGCATTAGCCAAGCAAAATCACAGCTGGCAGAAAATAAAGCAAAAAAATAGCTCCAGAAGACAAGAATACAGCAGGAGAAAAATTCAAAGAAAGTAAACAGATGAAAATAATTATAGGATAGTTTCAGAGACAGTCTTTGGGTGGTTCAAAAGGAAGCAAGACAAAGTTCAGGAAGGCAAAAGCAAAGGCAGCCAAAGGGTCTCAGCTACTCTGATAACAAGGAGAGAAATGTCACAGGGGATCAACACACTGAATTTAATAACAGCTTGGAGCCAGGATGAAGTGGGAAAGATGGTGTTAAGTTTTTTATGAAAGATTCAAGTGTTGACAGCACAAAAACAGTAACCCCAAATGGTGAATACTGACTTTAACAAGCTCTGGAGGAGTACAGTAAGAGAGGGAGAAACAGCACTGTTCCTTTTTGAGCAGTGGGTTCTGGGCTCAGCCATGCAGCCCCAGAACTGCAAACATTGGCACCACTGGTTGCAATGAAGTTTGCAGATAGGCCAGGGCCTCCTGGAACATCACAGAAGTGTGGCTGCCTGTGTGCAAACCTACACCTTTACAAAACCAGATGGACATTTGCTCTACATTCAGGGGGAGAAGGAAGAGCCATGCCCAAGAGTCCGTGTTGGAACAGCACAGTCACTGAAAAGACAATTCCTAAGGTTTGCACAAGGAAATGCTGTAAGCATGATGTCTGTATTGCTCCTTCCCAATGGAAACACAGCAGTGCATCATTCCTGTTCTCTACTCCAGCTCCCCCAGGAGATCCCTCTGTTTGGAACAAGCACCTGCAGTGGTTTCATTAGGAACTGACTGGAATGGGAAAGAGATCAACAAGCTCAAATGCTTTCAAGAATGCATTAAATCTATCTGTGAGACCCAGCCAACCCACTGAGGTAAAGATAATGTTTACATGTGGTTTGAGAGCATGGAGTTCAAAAAGAACTGGCATCAGCCACAGAGAGCTCCTACCTTACCACAAAGGCTTCTCAAATCACAAAATAACCCATCCCAGGTATTTGTGGCATGCGGAAATCACATTCCCTACTGTTCCTCTCCTCATCTAAATTGTCCTTTGTTTTCAAGATTAGACTTATTTCTCTTCAGCTAGAAGGCCTCTCAAGCAATTACAGTGTATGTTCTACAGTCATGAGAAACAGGTAAATGTACTCTGAAATCTGCTGTGTATAGGTATCTGTTCTCTTAACTCTCCTTAATCACTGCTCCTTTCAGATGGAATTTATTATAAAGTTAGAAAGGAGCCAAATATATCAAGCCGTTAAAATCCATACAAGCAGCAGAAATTCTGGTTTGTCTAGCTGCAGCCAGATGAATCAAATATTCGAAATTCCAAATATATAACAAATATTGTAAGAGGTTAACTCCTTCATCTGGCAAGCCATTAAGCAAGAGTCTTTTTCAAGGAGGAATTCTGATACAAAGACACCCATGTCACATCCCAATATTAAAACTTCCATTCGTCTTGCAGCTATACCAACAGAATCAGAATGCCTGCAATACACAGCTCTTTTAGACCTCTTAAGAAGAAATCTTGTCATCAGATAATATCACTTTTTCTCTCTCCCTTCCATTCATTCATCTGTCTTGTAACATGATGGAAATATTCATACTGGAATGCAAGAAAACAACTTCAGTGCACCATTTAAGGATTAAAAATGCTTCTGAAGGAAGAGTCAGTATCTACAAGCAATTGCTACCTTATAATGCTGGGTAAATTCAGACACTGTCAAATTCCTCACATATTTTAGAGTACATTAATTTTCCTTCAGTTTTACAGCTTTCACTAAACTAGACAATGGCATATTTTCCCCCCTTTCAGCACGCTGAAACTGGAATTGCTTGCCTTGCAAACAAAATCCTGTAATTTTTATCCATGCCAAAAGAGTCCTTCTTCCTGTACTATTGACCAAGTTTGCTGCAGCCATGGCAAAAGCTGGATCAGAAAGCTGCATCACTGGCAGAAAGTGAAGAGCTCCCTTCTGAGGGTCTGCAAAGAAGAGTCATGAGAAAGGAGTGGTGAAGATACTGTGGGTTATTTTATAGCTCCTCAGTTTAGGAACAGTTGAAAACGGCCCAGGTGTCAGCCTCTATCCTCACACCCATATGAGGAACAAGCCCAGCATTCACTGTTCCCTATTATTCCCCTTGTGGCTGGAGCAGCTCACAAGAGTCCGGGGCCTTCAGAGGGCAGTTTCTGCTGGGGGTCTGCAAGTTCCAAAAAATGTGCACCCAGTCCAATTTCCCTGAACAGAGCAGAAAAGTCAACAGCAGAGACTTCACTTCTCAGAAATCCTGAGATTCTAAGAACCTACAAAAATTCTGTCATACCAAAGACTTCTGGGAACAAGACATTTTATGACTTTTTAACATCACAATCCTCCTCATAGTATCAAAAAAGGCTGGATGCCATTAAATACATGGAAGTTCAACTGCTGCTGAAATTTGGGCAATCAGGCTGCACCTTTTAAAAATTAACTATAACAAATGGTATTGTACTTTCCAAAATCTGAAATAATACAAGCCTTCCCACCTCTTTGAATCTCTGTAAGGAAAAAGTAAAAGATATGGGCCCTTTATTAGGACTAGCATTTGTTTCCATGCTTTTCTGTGGTTTTCTTTTTTTAATTACCTTAACATCATCCAGATATTTATAAGTCTGTCCAACAACTTGCTTTGTATACCTCAAAGTGTTAGTGTTATACTAATTCTCTGGTTTCTCACTTCCCCCCTTTTAAAATAGGCACAGCATTTGCCTGTCTCCAGTCTTGCATCTTCCCCATCCTTCACATACTCAAAAATAGTCTAAAATGTCACACTGCTACTATGACTGTTTTACATTTCAATTTTTCAGCCTTCTCAGATTGCATCCATTACTTGTATGTCTTCTACATCATAGAACCAACTGATCCTTAGTATCGTTTATTGTCTTTAACTTACACCTAACATATTCATAAAATCACCTGCATATGGGTTGTTTATAAGGCCAAAACAAATGGAGAAAAATGTCTTCATGAAATCATCTGAAATGATGAGCCACAAATGACATATGATACTTAAAACTATTGAAAACTAATAACTCTTGCTTATACTACCCCCAGCTCAGGATTTTTTGTGGTGTCAGGAGAAAATGATCCTAGAACTTCTGAATTATGCTAGTTCTTCTGAAGATAAGAATGAAGGGGATGATGAAACTTCAGCAGAGATCCAAGGGATTTTTACCAGCACACCCACGGGAAGGACTGCTGCAAAGGGAACTTCAACTGCTAGCTTTCATCTGACTTCACAGCACTGAAGCAGCTGGCCAAAAAAAAGGGAAAAGAGAAACTGTGCTGGAAACATAAAAGGGGGTAAAATCAAGGAGTAAAGCCCAGTACTTGGACTCTGTGACACAAGCTAGGCACAGGGGAAAGCACAGACCATCTTCCACCACACTCTGAAAACACAAGAGGTATGAAGAAGGAAAATGCACCAACGTTGGCATTTTGTTACAAAAGTTCCATACCTTCTTGGTGTTTCTCATGGGCATCTCCTCACAGCACTGACTCCTTCTTCACAGCACAGCCAACAAACTCCAGCAGCTCTACTCAATCAGCTAACCCACTCTTTTGTAGCACTCATCCTTATTGGACACAGCTGTGGCCTGTTCCTAATCTTTGGTGATTAGTGCAGCTGCAACTCCTCAGGTGTGAGACCACCTTCTGCACTATCTTTATTTTCTTACATTGTATCCCCCCCCCACACCAATATACAGGCAAGGGAGAAAGGGCTTCTCCAAACAAGGAATAAAATGCATGGCTCTAAAGAAAACCATGGTTGAAAGCAACTCAGAAATTAAAAAACAAAAAAAAAGTTAAGGATCTATACATGTAGCATGTAGTGCATCTCTTGAAACATCTGTGTGTGGGACCAAGGGCCACAGCACTGAAATGGAAGAGCTGTCATTAATACCAGCTTAGTACAGCATTGCCCATTCACTGGATTGCTGGAGCAGCAGGCCCCAGGCTGGATTTGAGGAGGTGTTACACACCTGAGTGAAGCAGGCTCTCTGCAGGGCTGTCTGCAGGGCAGCTGGAGCACGGGATGAGCAGTCAGAGCCAGCAGGAGCCACACCAGCCGCTCAGGGAGGGAGCTGGGTGGGAGGGTGGAAAAGGAGGAATGCCAGCCCGCAACCACCAGCTACACTTTGGGGTTAATAAGAAGAGGTGTCAGTTGACTTCTGTTTCCCAGAATGGGTAGTAAAAAAGTGGGGAAAAAAGAAAAAGAACAGTTGTTTTTCTATCATTTAAGAGTTATTGCTTTCCTTTCCAATATCAAATACAGAAGCTGTGTGGTTGCAGCAGAAAAATCCCATTTGCAGACGAGAGATTGGCTGAACCATCACTTTTCTCTGCCCTGAGATCTCAAGTGAAAATCTCTTCCTCTCTCCTTCCCCACTCTCAGGCCCCTATAATCAGTTGCATCATTCTAAGTGGTAAAGAGCATTCCATTACACTTTCAGACTACACAGTTTCTGCTCATCTATTTCTGGCCCTATTTGGTTGCCATCTCTTGTGGTAGTAATACCAAGCCACTCTTGTATTAGCTATTTGCTAAACAGGCTCTCATTAAGACTAAGAGCCCAGATGGCAGAGAGGGGACAGAAGATGAAGGATTACACTTAACTGCACTTACTTTAAAACAAAGGAAAAGAGAGAAGACTGCTTGTGCTATACCTCTAAGTTAAATTAACTTCAAGAATAAAAACAGGGCGTATGAATTCAGGAGGTTTCACATTCCAGCAGCAAGAAAACAGTTGCTTTCTCTCACTTCTCTCATATTGGAGTAACTCAAACTCTCCAAACTGGCTCTTAGGGAGCACTGTTCTCAGCAAGCTTAAAGCATTCTCATGGCTCAGACCTTTGAATCCTTCTGTGACAGTCCACAGTGACCTCAGATATTAAAGTGGTTCAAGAGACAGCAAAAAAGACAGCTGATGTACAATGTAATAAAAATGTACAGATATAAATAAATGTACATATATAATTTAAAATATACATTTTAATGTACAATGCCAGGTTAGAAATCCATCCTTCACATTAATATGCACACTGAGCCAACAAAAGGATGGCCACTCCAAAAGGCCAAGACAGTTTCATACTTCTAAGTATCACATTATCAGGAAAATGAAAAGATCTCTTTGGAGTGTGGAAGGGTGAGGGGTACAGAGGTGGATTCTTGTCTCTCTGAGCATGTGCTAATGCTTAAGGGGTAGGTTGTTCATTTTCCCATTTTTAGACTACATTTCAGATTATTTTAAAAATACACAAGAAAAAACAGTCCTGTATAAAGTCTAAATTAGAGCTGATGAGTATAACTCTTAATTATCACCATGATTCCTGGTAGTCTTATAGGATTAACCTAAACAAAGCCATTGATGCAAGAGTACTTTCCATTACCAGCACTGCAGCACTCATCCAAAGGCTTCTACCTTCTACATGGAGGTGACAGAAAGCCTAAGTGACTCAGTGACCCATGTAAGTCTGCCAGAGTGTCAGAGCCATGGAAGAAAATCACCTGTGGGATCGGTGTTCAGTCACCTGGAGGAACTGATGCTCCCTCTTCAGCATCAATTTTGAGGGAAATTTCTATGTAAACAAGGCAGGTATCAGACAAATCAAACATTTTCAGTAGCACTGCAGAGATTCAGACCATTCTGCACAGCACTTCCTAAGTAAGCAGCACAGTTAATTAACTCTGTGTTGATTAATGGTGCTCTCTCACATCAAGAATTTATTGAGTCTGTTATTATATACAAGGTCATAATTGCCAAACAGCCACAGCTAAATACCATTCCTTGTAGTCTACCCCTTAAGCATCATAATGTAAAATTAATTGGTACTTGTTTGTTAATGAATATGAAATATTTTAAACCATGCAACATAAAACCACTGCTCTTTTCTAAACAAACATGAATGAACAGAACTATTTAAATACCTTGGGAAGAACATCCTCTTTGCAATTGGTATGGGATGGGGATGTCTTTGTTCTTTGTAGTGGGCTTTTCTGTGCTCAGGCATTTACCAAAAGCATTATTCTTGAGTGGTTAGTCAGAATTATTTTAGTTCCATGGTGCACTAAGACAGACCAAACTACGCTCTTATGCAAGAATATGAGCGCCCACACCAAAATATCTCTTTGGAATAGTTTTTTCAGAGTAGCTGTTGCAGTAAATTTCCAAGCACAACTGAAATCAGCTCATAGCACATGACCCAACTTTGCCTCAGAAACAAAGATCAAAAAGACACTTGAACTCTGTTGTCCCTTCTGGGGTCTCCTTAAATCCAGGGTTAGCGACTATTTAGGGAAAGGGCTGGCAACCTAACAAAGCAGACCCCCACAGTGAAAGAAAGATGCCCACAGGTTGGATCCCTAATCCTCAGGATGGGGAACAAATGCTTTGCACAGACATGGCCCCTTCCCAGAGGCAGGACCTGGGCAGTCACTGCCAATGGAGCTGCTCTGGTTTTGCCCAGCCTGTGGCACTTCTCCCACATCTCAAGGCAAATCAGAACCCAGGCCTGCCCAATGGTAGGGCAAGAAACCAGAGACAGTATCCCAAACCTGGCTCTGCTATGCAGGTAAGGAGAGCACCACGGAAAACCCCAACCAATTAAAGCCCCTTCTACTTATATTTCAGCAGGCAGTTTTACTACCCTCTAAAGGCTCACTGGTAATACAAAGCTTGTCTTCAACCACATTTGTTTCCCAAAAATGGGGCATGGGCAATATAAAATAGGTCTGACTGGTTTTTCAGCTTGGTTAAAGCAGACCTCAGCAGAAAGATGGCTTTTATGGTGATTCCACTTGTCATGTTATGAACATCAGGGCTCAGCACAACTCTGTGGGGCAGTACAACATGCATGAATTTATGCAATAAGGCACAAGATAGCAAGCTCTCCTCTGGCTGAGCAAACTGTTTATCCCTCTTTAGAGAGAATTACCTTACTGGTGAAACATCTACTGTGGCTTAAAAATATTACTGCACATGTTCAATTTTAAGTTAATGTATCAGCTGAACACTTTGTTAAGAACAGGCAAAACTCTGGAGTGCTCTCTCAAAGCCTACTGGTTGAAAGCAAACAAAATACATCAATAGAAGCAGCATCAGGAATAAAACAAATGTGACACGACGGCTCTGGAATTGTAGCTACAGAGGTGAAGCAGTTATTGTCACTGTACTTTTTTTTTTGATGCTACAATATCCCAGCAAGTAGCAGTGCAATTCAATCCAGCAAACTCTGAACAGCTCAATAATCTCAAAGGAAAAGAAAATGCATAAAGAGATTTTGTTACTTCTGTGGGTCAGACCCTTCCCTATTTGCTTGGTCCTAGACAGGCAGCTGTACACAAGCCCTAGGAGAAAGCCTGCTCTATGCTAAAGCTTTTTGGAGGCTTCAGGCACTGAAGGACACCTGCTTGTAGACCTCCTTTGAATTTTTGTCCCTACCACAGAGCCAACTGAAGAATTCCCCAGACAAGTGTCTGAAAGGTGCAGGTCTTTGAAGGGTTGGAGACCATGTGTCTGCACAGAGTCATCCCTCAGGAGTCACACAAGGGTTTTCAGACAGTTGTTTGGAGCTGTCTTCAGCCAGCCCGGCGGGAACAAGAAGTGCTGGAGATCATGTGCTGCTCTGTGGTTTGCTGTCATTTGTCTCTCCTGTTCCAGACAGCTCTCTGGTGAATCACCAACCTGCCTTGGAGGGCACCAAGCATGCATAAAACCCCATTAAAGATACGCAAACTCTGCCCAGGAACAGGAACCAGGAGATCCCAAACGCAATCCCTGATTAATGTGAAAGCTGTGCCTGTAGGAAGAGGATAAAGGCAAGGCTTCTGTAACCAGCCACCCCAGGTAGCTGCACCTGCCAAGCCACAGCATGCAGGTGCTCCTGGGCTGTGTTATCTCCCCACCAACAGTGGGCACATGCTCAGAGAGCCCAGGTGTGCAGAATTCACTCTTGGGGCTGCACAGGCTACATGGCTGGTTTAGCTGGTCTGAACCTTGGCTGTGAAGGAGGGTGAATCTGTTCAGCTCCATTGGCTCCCGTTTGCAGAAAAGACATAACACTCCTCTGGGAAGCAGGGGCATGGACAAATTTACCAGTCTTTTTGAAAATTGTTCTGCAAGGAGGAACGTCTTCTAATTAGAAACTAGGTTATATGTCTATGAATATTTACCTGTAATAAGCAGAGCTGAGTGAGAAGACATGGGTGGGGTTTCTGAATGGGTTTAAAATGCCTGCTTTGTGTCCAAGTGGATTACCTGAGTTACAATTGAATTTAAATGTATTGATCCCTACTTAAGGAGGTATCTAAATGACTCGAAGATGGGATGGGAATCAGCCAGCACTATGTTAAACCACATTTCTGCTGCAGGACTGTGTTGTATCCTGATGAGTTTGTAGTGTGCCAGCTGTGATGGTTGTTTAATGGTGTTTTCAACAGCTGGACTCAATGATCCTTGGGGTATTTTCCTACCTAAATGATTTTATGATTCTAAGACTGCTAAGTTTGAGCCAGACATGAAATGGAGCTTGTGTGAAATGTACCCAAAGGGCACCTTCTAATCCACTGACAGTAAGTTTTCAGATTTGAGAGGCTAATCTCCATTTATCTGAATGACCCAGCTTCACATGTGTGTGTGTTCCATGGCAGAGGCAGGCAGTGCTGGATTATTAGGACATTTAGGCTAAACAAGCAGTATTGATGCATAACAGGCTGATCTCACTTTTACCATCTGCACTGCCAGGACACAACACTAAGCCCATGACACAGGATTAGTGACCAAAGACAGCCACCCACAGCAACCAGCCAGAGTAAGTCTTTACCTACCAGGTGACCTAGAAAACATTTCCTAACAGAGCACTTGCTCTTAAGCAGCAGCAATTCTGATTTTACAGTTTACAGAACAAATATCTAAAACCCCAATATGTTCACTGAATTTAACACCACTGTGACAATGCATGCCACCGTTCATTTCTCACCTTGCAACACCATGAGATTGGCATCAGCCCACACAGCAAACAGTGCTAAAACAACCTGCAGGAAGGAAGGAAGGAAGGGCATCACTGTGAATCAGCCTCTGAAAGAGGTACATCAGGATTTGGCTCCTGCTCTGTCACCAGGCCCCTTCTCAGCCTGACTCAAGTCACAGAGTTTCTCTGCAGCAGTTCTCCAGCTGTGACAAGGGTAACAAACATCTTCTCTTGGCAGTGCCATCAGGCAGCAGCACTGCACCTCCAACACAGTGCCTGCATTCTCCTCTGCCTCCTCCTATCATCCCTCCTGCTCTCTGCTTCAGCTGTCCAGGACAACTCTTCTCCTTTCACCCCTCTCTCCAAGCTCTAAAACCACCTTGGCAGCTTCTTAAAAAAAAAACAAAAAATCTCATATTTGTGTCCAGTCAAAGGTAATTGGAGCCACAGGCTCTCTTGCAGAAAACTCCATCAGAAGCTGGGCCACATCTCCTAAAGAGGAACAGGACTATGGATATAGCTAAAGGATCAAGGCTTGTTTACATTAAAAGAAAAAAAATTCCTCATATTAGGCTTGATTCATGCCAAGCAGGGTGCAACAAGATCACTCACCTAAGCCTGCTCCTTTCAAACAGTGGCAATGGCTGCAGAACCTGGCACACCACATTGACTTCATTGGTAGAACACTTTGGAAATGTTCCTGGAGTCAATGACTAAATAAGTCCTTCTCTTGATTCTAAATTGGAGATAAATGCTGCATGTTGCATTGGCAAGCACATTAAAACAGCTGGAAGCAGAAAGACAATATAAGGTTTTTCAGGCCCTTGTTCTCTCATTTTTTACCCTGGGCATGAGAAACAACTAAAGACCCCACTAAGCAAATCAGTGTTTTACCAGGTAATACTGTGGGATTCTAGCTCCAAGATGCCAAGCTCCCTGCTGGCACCAGCTCCCATGGCAAGAGGGCTGGCCCCAGCAGTGACACCAGCCCAGCCTGGTGACACCACACAGCTTGATGTACCCATCCCCTGCTGCCAGCAAGGCCCCACAGCACAGGCACAGCTTTGTTGTGCTTATTGCACAGAAGACAACACAAGTAACCTTAAATACAAAAAAACCCCAAACACCTACAGAGCCAAGAATAAAAACACTAGAGACAAGGACATGATGTCCACCTTTATCTCTTAGAAGTATGGGAAAAATTAACTTTATACATAGAAGCACAGCAAGTCTGGTGCTGCTACCAGTCTGTTATAAATACAAAGCACCTTCCTCATATTCCTGCAAAGCTGGTCTAGATTTGATACAGCCAAAAGCAAAACTTCATCAGAGGATGAGATTTCAGAAGGCAATCTATGGCTCTTTCACCTTGGAAAGGCAAGGAGCCTATCATGTTAAAATGATACTGTGATGAAATGGGTTATGTTCTCCATCTGAATGGCATTATCTACATTATTAATGACAAAGTGTATATAAAAGCTTATTAATGTTCACACTCATTTCCTTTAAATAATTTCAGAAATTATTTGATCATATTTAGAACGTGAAAGCTTGTGCACCTAATGGTGCAGTTGACACTCTGCAGATACAATACTTGATTTTTAGTCTTAAATTTCTGTAAGTTACATGCTCTTTACTTCTGGCAGTACTTAATTTAAAGAGACATGTAGTTAGAGGTATGCAACCAAGCAGACACCAAACAACTGTTTTCCTAAAGCTTTTGCATGGAACATGGACAAAAGACATTTGTTCAAGGAACAGCTCTATAAAATTACAAAGGCTGCAAGGTGAGGAAAAACAGGCCACATAATAAGATCCAAAAAATTACCGGAATAAAAACACTAATGCTTAAATAGAAAATTATTCATCACTAGAGATTATTTGCAGACTTTGTGCTATTAAGGATATCAACACATGGCACTTGAAGCAATCCTACACATAATTAACAACACAAGGGTTTTCCACAAGAAACCAATTCCTTTACGGAAAGGAGCTGAAGCCTCAGCTCAGTAAACAGCTGCCATCAGGTACATCAGTTAAGACCATATGCAGGATTTAACTGCCCTGGTTTTGCCTACTTGCTCACAAAGATGCAGCAGCATGCAGCTGTGAGGGGAAGCAGGGCTTTGTGAGGGCATTCTCCTCAAGAACTCTTTTAAAAACAACAGAGCAAGCCTTGACGAATAACTCCAGCACAAAAATGCATGTCCCTATATAAAAACCAGCTCGTAGCTCGAAGAACAAACATCAAGCAGACAAGCCTGCTAGGCCAGGAGGTTCAGCACTGCATGGAAGAAATTCATTCAACAGCCTCCATTTTTGGTTGTACATCTGCAGACAGGAAAGATTTTTCTTCCCCCAAAAGCAAAACACATGCAAATGTCTGTCATCAAAAAGCACACGCTCTTTCAGAATGTCACAATTACCTAGCCACAACTAAATGCTGTAATTTGTTGACCAACTCCTTGCAAACATCCAAGAATGACCTCAAACCCTTGGTTGAAACTGCAAAATAATTTCTCCCGTTTAAATGTAATTTTGTAATGCTTTGATTCCCACCCATCACCAGGCTGAAGGGTTTCCAACATGCTGCTACATGTTTCTAGTGCAGCAAAGAAGAAAAGGCTGAAGCCACAGACAGCAGCTGTGGGAACTTGCCAGCCCAAGCTTTCCAGCTAACAAAAAAAGTGACAAATGACATATATGTACTTCTGGAAACAACAACAAAAAAGCTAATTTAAATACAGGAACAGCCAAAAAAAATGCACTAAAGAGTTTTAAAATACAGAGGTAGTCTGTCAGCAAGGTTAGCCCATCTGCAACATATAGAGGCAGTATGTGAAGTAGGGCATTCAAAAAAGCAGGAATAAAAGACAGAGGAAACGGTCAATGCTATCAGAACGTACTTTGCAACATTTGCCTAACAGGCTTATACCTACAATATCTGGCTCCTGTAGGCATCTGTTGGCACCAGGTTAGTATTAGCTCCAAAATTCTAGACAGAGGTTAAAAAAAAGCCTAAAAACATAATATGTTAATTGAAGCATTGGTTATTAGCCTGAAGACAGAATAAACTCCAGAAGTGGCTCCTGAAGAGTAAGCAGCTCATTCCACAAGCAGAGATCTGTTAGTGGTGGGGCAGCTCCAGGAAGAGGAGAAGGGCCTTGGCCTGGCTCCTCCCCGAACAGACCACAAAGCCAGCACAGGGAAACCCTTCCCATCACCAGCACATCCCAGCCTCTGCCTCTCTTGGCAACAAACAAGCAGGATCAGCTCCACACAGACCTCTAGAAACATTTAGGAGTTCTCTCTGCTTGCAGGGATTTGTTCCCAGCCCAGGGTGGTGCTGCTGACAGTGGCACTGACCCCAGTGATGGCCAGCTCCAGCCTGGGCACTGCTGCTCCCAGGTCACAGAAAACATCTGCCCCCCTCGAGCAGGGATCCAGATAAAAACATCACCTTCCTGGAACCAAGCCATTACACAAGCATTCAAGCTGGGAGCAATGTTTATTCCTCTACTAAATGTAGCCATGACAACGACATCTTCATTGAAGAGATGAGCAGGAGGAGGTCATGAGGCCCTTGTCAGGCCTGGATAAAATACCACACCTCAAGAGGGTACAGGAGGGTAAATTCTGCTGGATGCCATCTGGAATTCAAGAAAACCAACACCCTAACATGGCAGGCACACCCCCCTCAAAACAGCCAGGCATCTAGGCACAACCACTCCAAACCTTTCCAGCATTACCAAAGAGCAAACCTCCGCAGGATTTCCCTGCTAAAGAAATAGCTATGATATACTTGAGCAGGCTACACCACGCCATAAATTAATTCTCCCAAGTCAAGTGCTTCTTTTTTACCTTGAAACAAGTTACAAAATTATCAGGAAGTGAAACATTGCAGAAGCCATGACAAAAAAAAAAAAAAAAAAAAAAAAAAAAAAAAAAAAAAAAAAAAAAAAAAAAACAACCAACCAGCTGCTTCCCTTTTGAGCCTGTATCTTGCTCTCTTTGGTGACCCAAAGCCACCTCCTTTGAACAGGACCATTCCTGGAGACATTTAGGGCATTTAGACATATTTCCATGGTGCTCTTGGAACTGCTGGGTTTATGGTTGGGTTCTATGATCCTGAAGGTCTTTTCCAATCTAAACAATTCAATGATTCTGTGTCAGAACTAAGGTGCCATCTATACCAAATGGCAGCCACCATCACTCCTACAGGTCAGAACAAGACCAGGAATTCTGGCACATCCCAGTTTTTCCAAAGTTTTAATTTTATTTTAAAAAGCATGGAGCCATGTCTCCCAGTATGCATGATACCTAGGAATATCATGGCTCCAGGAAGACAGTGGCAGCCACAGTGGAGTTATTTTGGTCCAACCACATTTTCATTTCACACAAAATAATAGAGACACACTCCTGTGGGTAAATTCCTCCTCCTTCCTTCCCCACAATTACCTTAGTTTTGTGGCTGAGTATTTTGTACTAAAATGCATTATCTCTTTCTGGCTCTGAGCCCTTTCAAAACCACTTAGAAGACTGCAAATTAATATACCCACCTTAATATTATCTAGTCATAATATGAGGAGGGGAGGGATTGTGGCATCACATGGCACACCAAATTAACTCATGGGCTGCCTGTGGGCATGGGGCACAGGTTCATTACTCCTATTTTATACAGTAGATGCAGGGGCATTTTCTCAGATGCTTTTACATGTCACAGAGAAAGGATACACAGAAAGACGTTATTGTCAATTGAATAATTCTGAAATAAGTTAGACACACCATCACTTGGAAATGTAATTGATTTTGTTAGCAGACTATTTGTTACTGTTGTATTCATTTTGGTTTTAAGTGTGCTCAGACACAAGTCCAGCCTTTGCCCAGCAGATTTTTATGATCTTTGACATCTGTTTAAAATTATTTAAACATCTGTTTAATGCTGTTTCTCTGTGACCATAATAAAAAAGATCCTGATGGTCAGCAAAGAACTGTCAAACACAGGAAAACATTTGGGGAAGGGAGAGAAATGGTCCTTTCAGTTCTAGTCACACTGCATTACCCTCAGCAATCAAGGACAACAGGCAAAATACCAGGAGACAGGATGAGGGCTTGCAGTTAATAGCAGCCTAAGTACACACACTACCATTCATCTGGGCTCCATTACCATTCTGCATGCATATGCATGCTTGTGAGTGAGGGCAGCCTAAGAGTAATTCTGTTGTCTTGAACATACAGGGCCTGGGCTGGTGACACTGAAGTCACAGCAAACTATGACCCTCCAGATGCACTGGCCCAAGGCTAGCTAGAGCCTGTGTCTGTCTCAGATTCACAGCAAGCTTCTCACAGAATGTGGGAGTGCAGGCATGAAACCACCAAGCACCACATCTCTTACAAGCAGCTACACAGGCTGCACTTCCTAGGTAACTTCCCATTTTATTGTTGTTTTAGAAAACCTTCTTGGTGTCTTTCAAAGACAGAGTGGTACATTTCCTCTGCAGACATGCACAGCTGTAACCAACAGCAGGCAGTGGAGCCTGCATCAGCCTCTGGCAGGCACCAATGCCTGTCCCACACACACCCTGCTCTGATGGGCACAATGGGCACACTTGTGCCAGGAGGTGAAGGCAGAGCTGGCATCCCAAACCAAACTGCCACGCACAGGGCAACTTTGTTGGCTTTAAACAGAAAGAACATGACAGAGTTACCTAAAGAGACAAGCTGGGGGTAGAGCTGGCAACTCTGCAAGGAAGGCCCCAACTGGCAAGGCAAAACTGAGAATGAGATGGAGACACAACAGAAACTTTAGGTTCTCCCAAAATAATTTTCCAAAAGGTGAAGCACAGTTTACATATGGCATTATTTTAAGATATTTTACCCTTTCACACTTACAGGAGCAATTGTCTGCTTGCTGCCCAGAATCAGCAGTGGAAACCCTGAAGATGAAAAGCACACTGGATGGGACATCGGCTACCAGGCTTTCTCTGGAAAAGTTTGCAAGAGGCAAACAAACAGCTCTCAAGAAACCAGGTTACTTGGTGCAGGTATGAGGAATAAGCTGGGCAAAGAACTGCAGACAGCAGCAGGGAGAGAGGCAGCAGGGAGAGCCCTACACCTACTGATTACTCAAAGGATGAGAGAGGTGGGTCCAGGCAACAACTGCTGCTCAAAAAGCAGCCCAGAAAGTCACAAGCAGATCAATACCTTCACCCTCTGAGAGCACCACCCACACCTGAAAGCCTCTGGCTGCTCACCTGTTGGAGCACTTGTCTGCTGCTCCTTCTGAGCTCTAGCTTAATTGCAACCTTTTATTGTGAACAACTCTACCCTCACACAATATAAAATACTAATGCTTATTGAAATGGAAAAGGTATAGCCAATGACTTGGATAGGGAACAGTACAGCAGTAACTCTTATACTTGAAAAGAAAAAGAGGTTTTTTCAGTCCTTAAAACAACTTGCACGCTTGCTTTAATTAAACTTCACAGCAGAGATGGTAAAAACAAAGGAGCAGATAAAGGTGTTAAGATTTAAAGCAAGTTTTGCAATATTTGTATATGACAACAGAAATATTTAGAGTATCAGAATGCTTACAACTGCACAGATACAACTATGCACAAAGATTATAATCCTATTAATTAGTTTATGTTTTATGAATTATTTGAACTTATTCTGCTTAGTAATTCAAAAGTGACTAGTTACATCTCTGAAAGAAATTAATCTAGAAATGAGCGATGGTAGAATACACTTCCTGTGGTGAAAGCACTCACAGGTTTCTCTTGGCTGAACTGAGGAGCAAATAATTACCATCTCTGGAAGCAAATTCAAGTAACCTTCACTAATGCTAAACTCTTAAACTAAGCTCTCCTGCCTAACAAGTGAATGCAGCTAAAAGAACTGATAATCTCTTTTAAGGTTTAAGTGTAGCAGCACTTTAGCACCTTTCAGCTATATCAAAAAAGCAGCAACTATTAACATTTGTCTTCAAAGCCTGTATGAGAAGTGGTGTGATTAATTTCTCCTCTGTCTGAATACTACCTGTGCTGTTAGATACACTTGGTAAGAAAAGCCAAGCATGGAGGCAAGGAGAAAACAGCCACTTAAGAGAAAGAAATGTTTAAACTCCCAGCAAGGGGGTTCTCTAGTCATCTCTTACATCATGCTCTCCTCACTGGTCAAAAAAGTCGTGGATCCAGAAGGAAGCATGTGCTACAGAAATCCCAGTGACAGGGACAGAGCTCTTGGTTTCAGAGTCAGCGTTCCCTGAGCATCACAACCGAGACCTGAAGCACCTCACACACGCTGCACAAAGAGCAGCCCAGGTCCTGAGCACTGCAGGGATGTGTGGAGTGTCCCTCACTCCAAATCTCACTGCAGGACATTGTGAGCTGTGGCCTTTGGTGTTTAAGAAAAAGGAAACTGTTTCCTGAATCGCTGCGAGTTATCACTGTCACAGTTGCCTCAGTCTCCAAGAGCAGGAAGAAATGCAGAAGGAGCCTGCTCTCTACCCCAGTGAGCCTGAGTACACACAGGAGTTGTTACAGAAATTCAAATCTTCCCAGACACATCATTTTCCAGCAGAGACTCACCTCTCTTCTGACTGAATCTATCCATAACCACACCAGGCTGCTGCTACTCTGTGTCTCTCTGCTAAAGGCGGGCCAGCCTGGGGACAGCACTCCCCCAGTGTGATACAGACGAGAAGCAGAGCTTGCCATGAATCACACAGAGCTGCGGTGCAGCCCCGGTGCCTTGGTGACACTGCTCGGGCTGCAGGTGGCAATGGCTCCACCAGCAACAGCTCCAAGCACACAAAAACTTCTGCTCTCAGCTTAAGAGGAAGCACCACAGCCAGCTTTGAACATGTCCTCCCCCTCCTCCACTCTCTCAGAAGTGAAAGAAAAAGATCTGTTGAAGAAAATGAAGGAAAAGAGACCCAGTAGGATGGGTACAGGTAGACCAACATATCCCTCTATAAACAACAGGAAACCTGTCTCCACAAAGAAAAACGATCAGCCTGTCTTATCATATCCCAGGCCACAGCCTGAGCAGGAACAATGACAAGCATTCACCAAAATTTTGAGCATTCTCAAAGTAGGCACACTGCAGGGGTGTCACAGCAACTCTGAGGAGCCTCCTCCCTCTACTTTGAGAGTTCTTAGAGAAGACAAAAAGGGAGAACCCTAAGACAACAGCCTATCATTTTTCTACAGCACTACAGACTTCATCAAGACATGATCTACTTGCCTTATACATATTTTGACTTTTACTGCTGCTGCTGAAGCAAAATTCTCACTGTAGGATGTCAGCAAAGATTTAAAAATACTAAAGGCAATAAACTCAAGGGCTTGACTAAACATGTAAAAAGTACTGAAATAGTACATTTTTGGTCCTTTGTAGCACATGTATTTTTAATATTAATGCATGCTGTTTGGATATTTAACACACAGCTCCTACCTAAATCTCCTTATTTGTGACACTCAGCCTGTGCACAATGGGGTAGTGAAGCCTCATGGTGTGAAACATTTTCATGGCCAGTCATAAGCATCAGATGTAAAGATGAGGATATGCAAGGGACATGTCAGGAGGCAGCCGATAAATACTGCCTTCTGTTACACATGGAAACACATTATAGTCTTGTCCCCCAGTATTGATTTCACTTTAGAAGCAGCTTTATCATTTGCTGCTTTCAAAACTCTTTTCAATGTGCTATGTGGCAGCTTTGTGCATGTGGAAGATTTTTTTGGAAAAGCATAAATAGACTTCGAGCGAGGCTTGTGATCTCCAAGTACGGGTATTTGGAGAGGAGCTGGCTGCAGGCAGTCCTTCTGAACCCCACAGGAAGGGTCTGAGCCTTGCAGGACACCCACGCTGCACATCACAGGCGGACCACGCTGAATTAAAAATAGCAGATTAAAGCACGCAAAGTGTGTAACAGTTGGTAGAGTATATGGATGAACCAGGATGTGGGATTCATAATATCAATTTACTAAATATTTAAAAATGCTTCTAGCTACCAGTGATAAGAAATACTTAATACTGATTACAGCTGTCTGCCCACAGCTAAATTTAACACGATCCAAGTGTTAATAGTACGGGTTTTCCTAGCAGCCTGTGGAGAACGGCAACAGCTTATCCGAAGAGGCACTTCCTAAGTAAAAAGGAAAAATTATTTCTACGTTCTGCACGGCAAAGAAACTATGGAAAAAGCCAAAGGAACGATAGGCAGAGCCGAGAGGCCTTTCGGAACGAGCCGACACCCACCTCCATCCCAGCCCGCCGACGGGAGATGTCAGGGTTTCACCGGGGACCGCGGCGCGGGTGCTCGGCGGGGACGGGCGAGCGCCCGGTACCGGCTGCCGCGACCCCGGCGAGCTGCGCCCTGCCCGGCCCCGAGCCCCCGGGCCGCCGCACGCAGACAATGTCCGCCGGGAAGCGGAGAGAAGCGCATCGGCGGCGGCTCGGCGGGCAGCGGGGACCCGGCACCGCACGGCGCCCCCCGCGAAGGGGCTGCCACGGCCGCTCCCGGCAGGGGGAAGGGCCTCTCCCGGCCGCCCGCACCGCCGCGGGGGCTGCGGCTGAGCCCGCCGCCCGCTCCCGCCCGCCCCGCGGCGCCCACCTGGTCGGCGAGCTTGAGCACGGCCATCCTCCGCCGCGGCTCCCGCGCGCATGCAGCTCCCGCGACGGGCGGCGAGCGCGCCCCGCGACCGGCGCTGCTGCTGCTGCGGCGGCGGCTCCGCTTCGCGGCGGGGCGGGGGCCGCCTCGCCTGGTCCGGCCCAGGAAGCAGGGGCGGGCGGGCTGCCGCGCACGGCCGCGCCGCCACCGCCGCCTGCCGCCGCCGCCTTTGTTCGCTCCGGCGGCCGCTGCCGGAGCGGAGCGGAGCGCAGGCCGCCCGGGGCTCTCGGCGCCCCCGCCCCGCCGGGCAGCGCGGGGGGCGGCGCCGCCGGACCGGGCGGGACCCACACGGACCCGCCCCGCGCCCCGGCCGGGGTCTCGGGCACCTGCTGCGCGCCACGGGAGCAGCCGCGGCCCCTGAGGGACGCTGAGGGACACGGCGCTGCCCGCGGGCCGGGTGCCCCTTCCCCGCCGCAGGGGCTGCCCCGGGGGCACCGCGCCGGCTGCAGCCCTGAGGGCCGCGCCCGTTCCCACCGCGCTGAGGGACAGCAGCGACCGTGCTGACCCAAGCCCGGGTAGAAGGAGAAGCCGAACCTTAACCTCTGCCTTCCTTCCATGTGGGCGTGCAAATCCATTTGTCAAATTCCATCAGACAGACACAACTGTTTGACAGGAGCCTTTTGGGGTTTTTTAAATCTCTTTTTGTAGTAGCTATCTTGAAAAATCTGGTAACTCCTGACAGTCCAGATCTCTTCCTACTCAATATATTACTTAATTTTTCAAAAAACTAACATACTAAATTATAAGTACAGTTTAACAAGCAAACAAACTAGCCCCAGAGTCCCTGCCTCATGCTGTAGAGAAAATGAACCTCATCCACTGTTCCTGTTGAGCTGACCTGAGGGAAACTTCAGTTCCTCCCTCAGAGCTGGCTGTCAGTGTCACTCGAGCACCAGCGCACAGCCAGACATGCAAGGCCAGGGGCTGGCAAGGGGAGAAGAGAAAAAGAAGAAAAAAAGCATGAAGGGGTAAATTTACATTCTTTCTTACCCCTCAGAGCTGACAAGCTAAATCCCCAAAGCATGTGATTTGATTAAAATCATTGGTACAATGCACAGCAACAGTGGTTACACACATGCTGAAGGTAATGAGGGTAATTACATTTTTTCCAAGGACATGTAACTGAAGAGCAAAGGGCTGAAGATTCACTCTTCCCCTCCTTCAAGTCACACAAAGGCCAGGTATTTTCTCACAAGTTAGATTCTGCAGTAAGAAACTCCCATATGCTGCAACACATCCAATATGACAGTGATTTATGGCTTTTCAACACTTAATTACAGAATGAGGTGACTCTTAAGTAGTTAAAAAAAGGGAAGTGCCTTCTATGGCAGAAAACCAATCCAGCAAGGAAGCAGATGTTGGTTTCAGGCTTTTGAGGCATCATTATAAGTGGGGATTAAAAATATCACATAATTTACAACACGTTTTGACTCCAACTATTTTAAAGGGGTCTTAATGGCAAAATAGTGTTAATATAAAGTAGTCTTTTAAAGGAAAAAAACAAAAAACAACCCAGTGAGACAATCCAGTACTTTCTGTGTCCCACCAATTCAGGCCAGAAATTTGGTTTTGACAATCTAAGAAAAATTATTTTTCAGATTCGTTCTTTGCTCCCCTCACTTTCTGATCCAAAAATCTAGTACAAATCCATGTACTTTCTTTGGGGCCACTGACACTCCTGTCAGGGAGATAAATCATCTGAATGGAAATTTGCAGTGCAGTAGGAGCCCAGCTGCTTGGAGGTCAATAACTGGGCTAGATGAGAGCTAGTGATCATAGAGGAAATGGGTCATGACAGTGCTATAATATTTTTCTCAAGTTTTTTTCCCAACAAGCAGAGTCTCGTGCCAGCTCCTCTTTCCCAGGCTCCACAGGATGGAGTCTAGGAGAACCAACCACCTCCAATGCCACTCCTTGGAAGGCCCCCAGGGACATGCAGAACTGCAGAAAGTGTTCACACCCCATATTAAGCAGACAGCTCTCAGGTTACAGAGGTCCTTACAATTTTATTTACTTCCCATTTAAAGGATCATTCACATGAACTGCCAAGAGTAGTCACAGTGTTACAGTCATTACCCACACAGTAAAGGAGTCCAAGATTTCTCTGAAAATACAATGTCCTCCTCTCCTGTTCACAAAATAGCACAAACAACTATCTTCCAGTCATGCACAACCAACAAAAGCTTTTCTGAGTTATTTTACTCAACAACTTCTTAGCCCAGGCTGATACATAAATAATTCCATGACACATTTTCAAGTGAAATGATGCCAAATGCTCAGCTGCCCTTTGTTGAAGAAGAGTCACAAAGCCATTAGCTAACTTTTCAAATAATGTTCATGCCTGCAACTCTCACACCTGTAGCACTAATGTTCACTTTCCATACCAAGAAAAGTACCACCAAAACAGGTGTGCAACATCCTTAATGAGAATACACTTGAGCTTGCCAGATACTGTCATCTTGGATTAAACCTGTATTTGCAAAGGAAAAAGCCCTAGGGCTACACTGGGCCTCTGACAGGGAAATGGAAAGAAACCCTCTAAGGACAGTGGGTGCATTTGCTCCTTGCTGACCCATACCCAGTCTAAGAGGGTTTGTGCATCCAGTTGAAGCCTTCTGTGAAACATAATCCCCTACTGCATATTTTAAAAAGCAAAATAGGAACATGAAATTTTGAACTTTAGCACTTAAGCAATTTCTGTCCAACAGAAAGGAAGAACTGCCTCAAATATGCTGCAGTTGCCCACACTTAGATTTCTTCATCTTCTGTCCACAACACAATTATGTTCTGTAGTGTATGGGCCCAGTACCACGAATGTCTGGCTTTTTTACTTTTCACGTTTTCATTTTGTCCCCAGAAAAACCAAAGTTCCTCCAGTTCCATCTAAACTGGATTGTTCAGCCATTTGCTATCAGCATTCATGCACATATGAGACACTTCCTCACTTAGATTTTGTGTCAGGAAAACCTCAAAGCATTCTTATACCCACTTGGGCTCAACGAAACTCCCAGGCACACAGATCTACGCATGTGACTTCAACAGAACTGCATCTTCTGATCATATATGATCAGCCTTTGATTAAGATCTCACCTGTCATTTTCATATGGGGTCATAGTGCAAGTCTTTGTTCGGGTATTGGCTTAGGACTCGAGAGACTCCCCATTAATTCTGTCTTGTGCCACAGTGCTCCTGCATGGTGCTTGTTCCTCATGCTGCTTGTCTTGCTGCTTGTAGAAGGAAATTCTCCTGCTTTGTGAGGAACACCCTCTGACATGGCTGTGATGCCTTATTTCTCAAGGTATCAGCTGGGGAAGGATTTCAGGTAAAGGCCACTGGCCACTGCTTTGAGCATTACCCTGCCACCACAGACTCTGTGTTAAGGGTTATGCACTTCCCATGTGCTATCAGGGAAGAAAGCAATCTCCTTGAAATAAATCCATTTTACTGTATATACATGCTGTAGTGAGCTGGGACAAGGGTGGGAAATGGGTGAACAGCCTACACAAAAGAGCAAGTTCAGGAGTTCTCCCTGCACCCTGTACAAACATGTCTGTAAATCATCTGCTGAATCCCTACAAACCCTCCTGCATCTCGAACAGACAGATCTCTGCATTAGTCTGATGTTTCTGCAGCCTAACAGGATGTGGTCACTTTAAGGCAGCCAAAAGTCTGCATTGCCACCCTCCTCCCTGCTCCTGCTCTGCCTGCACTGTAGAGCAGAGGCAGGGGAAGAGTTCTGCTCTGTGCTTCTCTCCAAAGCCAGGTCTGCTGCTGTATTTAAGCATGATGATCACTCACAGATGGAGGGTGCAATTGTTCCTAGACATATGTTTGGCTCCAGCCTCATGAAGGAAACTAAGCACACACAGTTCAGCATATTCCTCAGCAGTGTTTGTTTGCCACTGCTGAGCAGGGATGGAGGACAGAACTGATACCAGAAGACATATTTGTTATCTCTAACTGTTTCTAATAGCACCAGATACCTGGCATGCCTCTGGTCCCTACCTGTTGCCTATCCCCTAACAGCAGCATGTGAACATCTTGCTGCACATTCTTCCCCCTTACAGATCAGTGGGAGTCAGATCAGAGTGATGTACAAGCATCACTCTGAGTGTCTGCTGTGGGGAAAACAAGCACAAACATACAGAGCTGTGTCAATTTGAAATGGAAGGGCAGACTGGCCACAGCAGGAGACTGGCAAGCAGAACAAGCACAACACCAGAGACAGTAACTAATCATTGCTGTCACCGTCTCCCCTCCTGCACTGCTCCAGCACACAGGGTGACTGTGAGGTGGGAAGGGAGTGGTCATCTCAGATGTTTCTCCCCTCCTGCACTGCCCTCTCCAAGTCTTCTCCCTTCTGTTTTAGTATGATTCTTCTATTTTTCCTCCTAGACCCACTTGTTTATTATATACATGGGACAGGGGGTGGGGACAGTGTGAAATGAAACCAAGTGAATCAATCCACTGACAAGGACAGAGAGGGGCAAAGAGGAGACCTTGGCAGCACCTCCACTTGTCCAGACACAGGCCTCCTCCTCTTATTTCAAATACTTGATTATACTTCTGCAGCCATGTAGTTAATGCACAGCATTAGACATATGATACAATAAGAAGCTGTGAATTTAAAGCTGGAATTATAATTATTACAGCCTTCTGCTGTGTTAATCAAAAAGGAAAAAAACACTCCCTCATACATTAAGGTGTCCTCACGGTTAGTCTGAGCTAGCACCTCTCTTGCAGATGTCCATGTAATTAGCACCAGGTATTGAAAACAGGGGAGGAATTAAGGCAGATGACAACTAGACAGGCTAAACAGGGTCAACTCCTTTCTGGTTATGGCAGTCTAGAAATGCATCTCTGCAAAAGAAAAAGACTCCACTGACAGTAGAAAGCATTAGCCTCATTTCAGTTCTTAAAGCAACATGTTAGTGGCCTGCCTGTGAAAATATATACCCATCTTTACCATTCCTGACAAGAGGCTGCAACAAAATTTTCAGCAATTTGTCACATAAGCCAGAGCTCAATCTAGAAACCAGGTAAGCCTTATATCACATAAAAAGGGCCAGAGAGATCTGTGTTTCTTTGCTGTTTGGGGTTTTTACTTTTATCTCCTGATCTTCTTCCCTGGAAAACACCAAGTTATCTGATTCTGCTTTAAGCTTTCCAACAGAAGAAACCCCAAAACATAAAAAATAAAACCAACAAAAAACCCTAACACATTAGACACTTAACCACACTATGGAGCTGCAGACTTGGCTGTAGAGTCCAGACTCCACCAAAACTGACACTCTATACCAACAGATACTGAAGTACTGGGGAAAAAAAAAAAAAAAAAAAAAAAAAAAAAAAAAAAAAGAAAAAGAAATTGGGAAAAAGAAGGATGAGCAAAACAGATTAACAAGAGGTACTCAATTTTTCTGTCCTCAGCTCTATTTAATTTCTGGGTATATAAAAGATCTTAAATTTTCTATGTCTTTTTGGGGAAACATTAAGAGAAATTTTCCACTGACTTACATTTTGAAGTATGCCTGACCTTTAAAGAATTCAGCAGTCTCCAGGGGGTAGGATTCCTGTTATATTGAAACATCCCCTGTACCCCTCTGAGTGAAACATCAGGTAATTGTACAAGTTGTATTCATCTAATTAGACACACTCCCTAAAAAAGATATAATTTAGTGTCCTCAAATGGACACTACACCAACCTCTCTTTACACACCACTTTACTATATAAACTATAGCAATCAGTTACTTATAATCCTTAGTTCTGAAATCTCCTTTTCACTTGCATCCTCAAGATTAAATTTATTTAACTGTCACATTAATATAAAATATATTTTTTTTATCTCAGTTGCATCAGGAAGTCATCATTATTTTAATATAGGAAGACTTCATATCCTTGGTCTTTTCACTTCACAGTACTTGCATAATCTTAATTTTTGTCTAGTAGGGTAGCCAGTGGGACACCAATGGATGCATGCCTGAAGTGTTGAAATCCATCAGCTGAAACAGATTAATTTCAGAAAGAAACCACTGGGTCAGCTGTCCAAGGTTGCAGTCTTGAGAGTGAAGAACATTGCGCAAGCAAAACTGGGAGTCCATATTAATCTCTTCTCAATGTGCAGAGAGGAAGAAAGGGCTATGCCGGAGCAGGAGGAGTCCAACACCAGTTCTTAAGACCCAGGTAAGATTTGGGAATAGCAAATTCTGATAGCAAATTCCTTCCCCAAACTCAACTATATTTTTCACAGGGCCCAAAAGCAAGTAGAAGATTTCATTTTTCATGTCAAACAAAGAATGAAAAGCAACACCCGAAGTCGAATTTAATTAGAAGGGGTGTGGAAGAACGCAGTGACCAATATGCAGATGCCACCAAGGAGGGAGCAGCACCTTTGTGGCAGTTTGTGTTTCTCTCTGATGTTAGGGTTTAGCTCATAATCCAAAGGGAGGGGCTTTTTCCCTTCCATTAGGGAAATTATGTGGCTCAGAGCTCTGTAGGGAGAACAGTGTGACAGAGGGTATCAGTAACGTTATTTTTGGAGGAATGCTGGAACTCTGGAATAAGTTCAGATGTGCTGGATGCAAGCTAATGGAAACAAATCAGCCCAACAGCCTGTAGTCAACATTGCTTTATGGTTAGATATAAAACATGCTTTGCACTACAGTACATTCCCTTACAACAAGAAATGCTAGACTAGAACCTCACAGAATGAAGGTCTGTGAAGGAAACCAATTTAAATAGCTCAACACACTAAAATACAGATGAGAATTTACGATTTGTTTCCAGCAGAACAAAGGGTACATACACTATTCCACTGGCTTACCTCAAGCTAATTGCATCCTTCTAAGCCATACTAAAACTGATATACTCCAAATTCTTCCTAGAAGATAAATCAAACCCAAGCATTATATACACTTCTGTAGCAGTACTTGGAAACAGGAGGAAACTAATATTCAAGGTCACAGGCCACAGCCTAGAAGCTTGTCTCCAAGCTGAAGAGGGTGATGGGGCTCAGCTCCATGTGTGTACAAAGGGCAGAGAGCCAGCAAACAGCCAGCACAGCTCTGAAAATAAGCAGAAACACCAAGCTCTTTGGGGCACAGAACCAATGGGAGGGGCATACTTGGGAAGTTTGTTTTGCATTCAGAAACAAAACTATCTACACTCTCCTGCAAGTTTAACACAAGATAATGTGCCATAGCTGATACACAGGGGTTTCTTGTTCTTCTATCAGAAAATACTTCTGCCAACTCCAAATTTCATCCTGCTACTCATCAACAAAGAAAATAGTGTTTTTCTTGTAATCGTTCTAGTACCTGGTCCAACTGCAGTTTGTATCCCAATACTTGGCCAAATGTATTAGCTGCTACACAGGCTGAGGAGGACAAAGGTCTTCCCCTGAAAAGCACAAACCTTTGGAACATGAGGACTGAAAGAAATCCAGCAGCATAGTTAACTTAGTTTAGTTTTACTAAATTTTACCTTACATGCTTTATAACTGCTATAGGGACTTGAATTTACAGGTTATTCATTCTGAAGTGGGTGAGGGTCGTTCTTCAGATTATAGATTTTGAGCTGTTTTATTCCTTATGCTCACTACTTCCTTGCTAAAAACTAGGATTTGACTTTTCACAATAGTTTATACTGTAAGCCTGAGGGAAGAAAAATCCATTTTTCTTTCTGTGCTTCAGTTAAAGAAGGAAATAAGTAACATGAGCCATGAAAGGACTTTGATCCAGAACTAGAGAATGTAAATGCTTTACAGATGCCAAATAAGGATGTTTCCAAAGAAAAAGAAAACAAAGAATTCTCTACCCCAACTCCTCTTCACTTCCAAACAAGGTAATGGAAGAATTTTGTAAGGTTTTGATGGAAGCTCCATTTCTCCGAGAGGTTATTCTGTTTTTAATAATCACATACATTCATCAGAATAAACAACTGATTGTTTTGACAGGGGCTTATTGTGTTCCTGTGAGGGGAAAAAATAATTTCTTTAGCTCCTAAGTGTCTCTTTAAAGCCTTACAGTAACTGGAGAGAAATGGTAGAGGCAGGAATCCATCCTTAACCGCAATGACATTGGTGACATTCTGATAACCTGCCTGATGGCCATGCTGCCTGCACAACACATCCTGGGGAAGAGCCCAGCACATACTGCCACTGGTGGAGCCCTTGGAGAAAGTGCCATGGACAGGAACATCCTGTGGTTGATCTGTTTTATTTCTACTGGATTTTTGGATAGCACATAATCTTGCTCTGGCTTACAAACATCAACATCAGTTCATCTTGCACGTTCTTTATGAAAACCCTGCCTCTGTGGGTAAGAGCTGCGGAGAGTTTTCAATAAAAGAAAGATCCAACAGACTAAAATATGAAGCACTGCCAACTAAACACTACCTTGCCTCTAAGAAATGAGGATTCCACCCTCTATTTATTTAAGTTGGAACAAGGTAACAGAGAGGAAAGTCGTGACTCCAAGACTGAGTACCTCTGTTGCATTCTATTCAATCTCCTTTTACATGGATTTATCTCTCACTGTAGAAGACTTTTAGAGTTCACACAGTGTGAATATCTGCTCTATGTTCCTAAAAAACACGTGAATTACTCTTTATGCGTGCAGAGTACAATGGCTAAAGTTCTTCTGGCATTGTATATTCTCATACATGTGTTTTGCACAGTATTTTGACTTAGCAATGGATGGAATAAATAATGCTCAGCACACATGCCTGGTCCCCAGATAAAAATCTATAGATGCAGCCCATACAGATGGGACCTGCACTTGCACAAAGCCTGAAGCACGTTTGTAAAATTCTACATGAGTGCAGATGTCTTCCTTGATCCTCTTGCAAGATCAGAAGGTTGGGTCAATGGCTGTGCTCCAGATAATGTCACTATTAACATCTCCAGACACAGCCACAGATACAGCTACAAGAATAAAGCAGGTCAGAAATGAGCTTCTAAGCTTACGGTACAGCTGCCTTACTCCCCTCTAATTCCCCAAATCCCAGAGCACAGTGAGAATGAAAAAGCACCTTGCTGGTAGAAAAACAGTGCCATAAAGCAGCCAGTGTTCAGATCTGGGAGATGAATTTTGGAGTTCAAAACTGTCAAACCTGCGTGTCTGGGGAATGGCAAGGTGAGAGTTCATTCTGTTCTTTCTCAAAGCAAAACTATGTGAGTGTATCAGGATATGGCTTTTTTGATTTATACTTCACATTAAGAATAAATTTATGCTTGTATACTAATACTAATGATTTAATAATGCATTAACATCTTAACTCTGCTGTCCAGCCATGGCAGAATTAGTGACTACTTACAATAAATAATATTACAAATCATACTGCTATCACACAGCACTTCCTGGCAGGTTTTGCAGTTCCTTTAGCACAGGAAACATGTTTCAGTAGCATATTTTAGTGATTCCATGGTTTTTTCTGTTGACTACGCAGGAAACTAATTTTCCAAACAGTATGTTATGGACTCAAACCCACTCTCGTGGAAGAGGGGAGGAGAACCCAGTCAGAGAGGCAGGAAAAGCTGTCTGCATTACTGGGATGCTCCCCACTGAACAGCAACATCTTGAACCAGTATGCCAAGTAGGGCAGACCGGTGTAATCACCATGGTCTGCAATTCAGCGAGAGACTCCTTCCTAAGTCCCCCACGTCACACCCCTGATTTGCCAGGAGCTTAAGATAGCTGACAGCAGGCTGTACTCTTCCTTTCCAGCATCAGGACAGATGGCCTCAGCTCACTCCAGAAACTCAGTTTAGCTGCTATGAAAAAAGAAACACTAAGAAGCATTCTTATCTCAGCAATGAGACGCAGCCAAGCCCTAGAAAGGAAAGGGAACCTGCCTCCTGAAGGACAGAAAGCATTGTTCTGTCACAGTGAATAGCACCAGCAGGGCTCGCACAAGGCCTTCTACAGGCAGGCTGCTGGGAAGAATTCACACCCTAAATATGCCTTGAAATAATCTACCCTAGATGCAAATAAGTGGGTGAATTTTCAACAGCTACTGAATTACAGTATTTCTTAGTGTTCTTGAATGTGAAAGACAATAAAACAGATTAATCTGCATCAATATCTCTAGAAAGAAGAGGAAGGGACTGCAAGCATGGCTGGCACAGCCTTCCCAACTGTGTACAGTTCTCCCAGGTGCTCGTGCCCCAGGAGCAGCGTGGCCTCAAGTGACTCTCTCAAGGTTTACAGGGGATTTACCAGCTCAGTCCTGGCTTGCAGATCTCCTGGTCTCCTCAGAGGTCAGACCCTGACACTCATTCCTGCAGGCCCTAAAACCTGCTCTAAGTCCATTCTTTCCAGAGGAAAAACGATGCCTTCTTTCCACAGAAACATCCCAGTAGAAACTGGAGCTAAAGGGCCAACTTTCAGTGATGTATCATAGTTAGAAACAGAAAACCACCCAAAGTACTGTATTCAATGTGTACACAACATTCAAGAAAACAGCAGATAAAATTAATCATTCACATGCTAAGTAGGTTTTTCCCCTCAGAACAAGGTAACAAGTGTCCTCTGATTTACTGAAAGACCACGACTCCCCTCAAGATGGTTTCCCAGAACTGGTACTGTGACAATTTCTGCAATGAAGACACAGCAAATACTCTGGCAGAGCAGGAAATCCCAGTATCCACTACTGTGCTTTAATCTCTGTGCACTGCTCCTTCTTTACACCCACACTTGCCTGATTTTAAGCACGTTAAGTCAAACTTTTGACAACACAGCAGGTGTACAAGACAGTTCCACATTTTAACTGTAAATTAAAAGAGCAAAACAAAACTATGTCCTTGTTAAGACCCTTGTTCTACATAACACTGGGCCAAGACCTCAAATCTCCATCCTCAAGAAATATATTCTGGCGTAAAAAAAAAAGCACTTGAGCTAAACACAGTGGTAGCTGGTACTTGATTAAGATAGCTGGAGATTTATTTTGGCTTTAAGCCTTATAAAATGGATGGTATGTATCAAGAAAATTATCCAATTAAAGTAAAAAACTGTATGAGTAGAACAATATAAAAATTCAACAGATTAAACATGTTTAAAGTAAAAAGTAATTGCTCATCAGCTGGGGTGTTAAGAGAGAAACTGAGTAGGGTTGAGGATTACTACTTTTACCAATGGGAAGAGCTCCCTTTCCTGAAATAGGGGAGAATAAATAAAAGGATTGCTTGTGTTTACAGAGATGATTTGCAATGGTAACAGAAGTATTACAATCAGATGCACGTTAATTCCTATGGGAGGAAAAAATCACAATTCCCAGCAGCAAAACTCCAGAGGCAGGTAACAAGGAGGCATCAAGAACTTGAAAGGAGGCAAGAACAGAGGCAAAACCTTTAACAGATGTGTGAGGAAGTTCTTTGATACCTGAACTGCACAGGAAGTCTCAAAACATCTCCCAGATGGCAGTATCTGTATCACACAGGCATCCTGCAGTGGCAGCAAGGACCCAGACTGGAGGCCTCTGACAATGGAGAACTCTTCATAAGCCACGCTTGAAAAGTAATTAAAAATAACACAATGAAAACAGATGCAGTTCAAGAAAGTACTGATACACACTAAAATGTAAATGTGGTGGTGGTTGTGCTTTGGTTTGGTTTTGCCTTTTTTTTTAATCACTGCATATCCTATACTACATAAAAATGACTGAGGTACATGGCATTACACCAGCATGAAGGAAGCAGAGCTGGCAGCTGACAGGCTGTCCTGAACTGCAGATTTGCTTTTCTAACACCAACAGAATAATCAAAGTATGAAAACATAGTGACTCCAAGAAGTTTGTACTGCAGGTCTGTCTCTAGTGACTGAAATGCCCAAGAGCTGCCTCAACACAGAGAAGTATAGAAAGAAACTGTGACTGGCCATAAGAGAAAAGGCAACCTGCACCCAGGAGCATAGATGTGGGTTTTTCTTGCACATGGGCATGTTAAATGCATCTTAACATGGGAAGACAGAATATCTGGGAAGTTATTCTCCCATCTTCAGACAGTGACTCAGAGAGATCTTAAT
The DNA here is from genome assembly GCF_027579445.1 of Ammospiza nelsoni. NCBI lineage: Eukaryota > Metazoa > Chordata > Aves > Passeriformes > Passerellidae > Ammospiza > Ammospiza nelsoni. The sequence goes on from NC_080639.1 coordinate 12,150,054, forward strand.
ATATAAGCCACATGAATGCTTATGCATTTACTAACTCTTAACTTCTACAAACAATAAGCAGATGCTATGCATAACAGCATTTGATAATAAAACATCTCTGTTTCTGTAAACACTGCAGAGGTGTCCCACCAAAATCTTACACACAACACAGCAAAATCAAAAAATCATAGGGTGGTGATGAAGCACCTTGGACTAAGACAGACTTGCTTAGCGAATCAAGAAGCCCACTTGCTTCTTCAGTACAATACCAGAGTCAGAGAAAAGACTGGAGAAGTAAGGCTGAGTTTCTTGAATGAATCTTGACCCATTGCTGTCCCAGGCCTATGATACTTTGTGTGGAGGTGGCAGGAAATTTCAAACATCATCCTGAAACACAGAATAACCTCAGCCAAGAAAAACAGTTTTTGGAAACACACTACCTGATTAAGATAACCAGGCTTTACACCTGTGCTCCTGAGCACTGCTCCAGCATCACCCAGGCAAATGATCCAGCCTCCTCCTGCAGGAGACTCCAGCTGCACTGGAGTTTGGAGCTCTAATGGCAACTACAACTTCGCTGCTGCTGCGCAGGTAGCAAAACAACCCTACAGCTTCTCACGAGGAACTCATGCTCACCATTTTCAAGAGAAAAAAACCCAAGCTGATTTACAAAGTGTGCTGTCCCCAATTTTCTAAGCTTTAAATAAGGCCTGTAACTGAAAAGCTGCACTTGTATTAAATGATGACTTGTCATTGCACTTTGTGGATGCCTTACACTAAGTTTAAGTTACCATGGTTACATTTTTCACGATAAATATAATACTAAACAGGAGAGAATGAGAAACAATTATGCCTTTGATTTTGCTTTTTTTAAAATATCAGGTGTTTGTGATCTTTATTAAGGTACTGACACAATCTGGAGAGGGACTTTGAAGCTGCAGAAGGACTTTTTACAAGGGCATGGAGTGACAGGACAAGGGGAATGGCTTTTAACTGAAAGAGGGCACCTATGAAGGTGGTGAGGCACTGGAACAGGTTTCCCAGACAAGTTGTGGATGCCCCAACCCCTGGAAGTGTTCAAGGCTGGATGGAGCTCTGAGGAATCTGGCCTAGTGGAAGATGTCCCTTCCCATGGCAGGGGGACTAGATGATCTTTAAAGTCCCTTCCAACCCAAACCACTGGTAATGGTATTACAGCAATATAAACATTAACATTTGTATACAGATGAATGTTTCATATATATTGAAATGAGTAAAAAATTCACTCACTGAATATTATGTACATTCCAATCCTGTCAAAATGAACTTAGGACCTAAAGCTACAGAAAGCTCTAGCTCTATCTCAGCAGGGTTTTTAAGTCTAATCTACACATCACTGTCCTAATTCTGTGGAAATGTAAGATACATACAGAAACATCTGCAAACTAATGTAAAGAATAATTAAAGGATTTTGTATATATTTAACTTACTTTTATTGAGTGAGGAAACAGCTTTTTCTGAAGGTCATTTCTTTGGTCTTAAAAACTGAAATTCAAGCCACCTGGTTTTCATTTCCTGCCATACTCCTTCTGTCTCAGCTGCATACTGTGCTAAAAACAAAGGCTCCATTCTTTAATTGTGAATATCAGACGCCTTTAACCTTCATTCTGTTGTTAGTGCCTTGGAATGTGAAAAAGTTAATATACAATATCCTCTTTTATTAGCCAAAATAATAAATGGCCAGTTGCATTCCTTTTATCAGCTGGACTCAAGACCTGCAAATCCTTGGAGACTTAAGAGTTCAACAGAGACAAAAATATATGGCTTTCAAAGCAAAATCACTATTTGAACACAGTTCTCCTCTACTGTTTTGGATGACAGGCAGGGATTGAAGGTCACTGTTTCTAAAGTTACCTAAGAAAAGTCTAGAAATAAGTCACCTCAGACCCTGTCACCCTACGGTGGTGAACAGCTGTCACATCTGGTCTCAATCAACAGCCAGGAGCGAACAGTGAAGGGCGAGCCTGTTCCCAGGCCTGGATCAGAGATGGTTTTAACAGAAACCACTGCTCCAGAGCAGCAGGACCAGTGAAAGGGGGCATTCTTCAGCAAGAAACACAAGCCCTCAGAGGAAATGGGGCACAAGGGGAATGACTTGTACAGTGTATTGAAACATTTTATTGGCCAGCTCAGTGAAGAAGATGGTTGCTAATAAAACAAAAAAACATTTGTCTATCAAGGTGACCAAAATGTCTCCTACCTCTGAAAGGAACAGATTTCCAGTGAAGAAACAAATGTGTGCAGACTCTGGAGATGATTTTTAAGACAAACAAGCAAGCAAACAAAATCTCTTCCCATCAAGAAAGCAAACTTTCATAAAACCCAAAACTCTAATTATGACCACTAGTAATTGACAGTCACACTAAGTCAGTCACACTAATTGCTTTGAGATCCATCTGATACAATCTTGGGATAAATAGATCAGGTCCGTTAATTTACTCCCTCCTCATTTATTCAGAATTCACAAAACATTTGCTGCTGTTTAGCCTGCAAATAGATCAGCTTATCCATAACTTCCAGAGCATCTGGCCTGGGACTCATGTTAGGAGTGGAGAAGCAGCACCCCTTACCCAGGGGTGTGCTAGATCGCTTTACCAGCCCTACCATGATTTCCAGGGGTACAGCTGGCAGGGGAGTGCAGGGAGGGTGCACTTCAAACCACACAGGAACCACTGGAGGCCAGGGGGAGCAGAAATCTTTCCATTACTGCTGGTGAGATTCAAGACAGCATATGGCATCACACTGATGTACAAATTTATACTTCGGATCAGAGACTCTCACACTCATCTCTTCCATTTTTATTAAACTGACAAAGAATGAGGTTTTGCAGTTGGCTCACAGATGTACATTAAGTAACAGCAATCACTTTACTTGCACATCAACACTTCCCACAGTTAGTGAAGAACCAAAATTTGAAAGCTGTTTCCCATCCCACCCCAGTCTATTAGTAATGAGGGTATTCATTACAGCAGCTTAAGGAACATATTTTCCCTCAGTTTAACTTGGACAAAAATATGTAGAATTATCAGTGTGATGCAACACTGGCTGAAACTTGATTTCACAACAGTCATTGCACCAAAAGGTTTAAGTGGTCTTAAGTAACAAACTTGTAAAAAGTAACAGAATAGAAACTTGTGCCATGTAATCTCTGGGCATCACATGGGTGTAAAATTGATAAGGAAAACCCTCTGGTTTAGTTTGCCTGTGAAGCCAGTAAATAGAAGGTATGCTACAGTTGATAATAAACATTCCTAATGATTCCTGGCATTTATTGTTATGAACATTCTCTTTATTACAACCATACCAGGCTCCAAGCTCTTTTGTTACATGTCAGAAGCTACTTCACAATCGACCATTTTTCAGAGTGGAATTACTTCATTGACAAGAACAAAATATTGGGAGTCTGGCTAAAAACTGAGGACTCTTACATGCAATTTTACTTTAAAATAATCACATTCATACTTGGCTCACAATTCTTTGAAATTCTCTCAAAAAATCTCAAAACTTATTCTAGGCATGAAAATCCTGTTCTTGTGAAAACAACTGCCATTCCTTAAGCCATCTCAGGATCTCTGAAAAAAGGTGAATTAAACTTGACCTTATGTCTGTAACAACAACCTGAAAAATACTTTCAGGGTTACTTGCATACCTTTATTTATGAATCTGAACTTGTTAACTCTGCCTCAAGCAGCAGCTCAGGTTGGAAGCTCTGCTGGGCCTGGAAATAAGCTTTGCAGTGTTCCCTCTGGAGGTACCCAGAAAAGACCATCACAGAAAATGCAGCACTTCAGTAATCTGGCATCCCATTCCCTTGTCTGGACAGAACACTGTGACAAATTCAATCTGACTCCTAAAATGATTTCACTGTAAGATCAAGAAGTTTAATGTAAAAAGCCACTGACCAGGCTCCATCTCCACTTTGCTTGGCAGAGGAAGAGCCCCTGTTGCTCAGGCTGGGCAAGAAAGACCAGACTACATTTGCACACTGCACTCCCTAGTATTTTCTAAAACAATTAAAATTTGGCAGCTGTGCTTTTCCAGACCCCCTGGATCTGGCCCAGCATGAGGAGCAGAATCAGAGTGAGATTTTTCCAGCAGTGAGTGATTCTCCACACATCCAGGAACTGCTGCAGTTGCAAGGGCAACCAGGAAGGTGGGAGGATTTCTCTTCAGTGCTCTCACTGCCACCACTGCTACTGTGCCAAGACAAGGTGAAAGGAAGTCTGACACAGGAGTAAGAGTGCAGAAGTGTAAGCAATAAAATGTAACTAAAACCAAACATAAAATTGAGGACATTTTAGATCCTTATTTCAGCTGCTCTCAGAAAGAAGCTTGGACAAACCAAAAAAATTTTCCCAAACTTTTAACATTAGCATACCTTAAAGGATAACTGCTAGCCTTGGCTAATTTTAGCTCCATCAGCTCAAGCTGTAAAGGGGCATGGCATCCTTTGATAGAGAAGTTTAGACTGTAAGGAAGTGTAGGTATATACAACCAATGCATCCTTTTTTCCATTAAAAAGGACAAATGAAAAAAATTTGATGAAATCAGAACCCACATTAAGTGGTAAAATATAATATTCTAAACTAGGAAGAGCCCAAAGAAGTATGGCTTATATTCTCCTAATTCACTGTCCCTACCTGAATACATAATTGTAATTAATTTTTAAAAATAGATTAAAATAAAAGATCACATACCTTTTTTTTTCTTATAGGTGCCTCCACCTCTTTCTGGATGCTGGATGAGCCTGTTCAGGATGATCAACTGTCAGTGAAGCTTCTGTCCATAGAGCCTCTTTTGAAATTCACTGAGAAAGCTAGGAGCTCTAGTAAATCCAGAAAGGGGGTTAGAGGAAAACTGGAAAGGAACTTGGTTCCCTTTAAAAGAAAACCTAATTAAGGAAGTTGAGGGATTGTCTGCTCGTTATTTGTATTTATCAAATATCAAACAAATTCTGTGACTAGGTTAACTGCTCACTTGCCAAGCCATGGAATGTCTCCCATTTCATAAACAAGTAGCAAAACAGCTGATGTTTTGTTCACTTAGCCTGTTTTTCTGCATCAATGGCACAATTAATTATCCATTAAAGGAATTTAAACAGTAGTGATCCAAATCTTTCCATTAATTTAAACTCCTTGGTCTTTGCTGTCCAGAACCAGAAGCCTGCAGGTGAATACCAGCCACCACCTCAGAATAAAACTTTCCCATTCATTAATGACTTTAGTTTGTACTGGAAAATAAACATATTTGTCTACATAGACAAATGTTGTATCTAGGTAGTTATTTATTTCCCCCAAATTTCCTCCTTAATCTTCCTGTGCTGAATAAAACTCAATGTGCTTGCTAAACAACAAAAGCAAAATCCTTTACAAGCTGCTGTAGGCTCCCAGAAAATCCCATCAGTCTATGATCCAGAGATGGCCTCTTTAGGTAAGAGTTCCACAGACCCACAAAGTCTCAAGGATAAAAATGCTTCCTGATGACTCTGCATATCAAGAGCTGCACTTAAATACTGCCACTTCAAACCTGACTTCATACCAGATACTTGGGATAGCAAAACACCCAAACATGAACATCAGTTTTATGTACGATTCTGTTTCATCACACAGTTCTCCTTCCCTTTTTTGTCTTCCTGAGGAAACAAGGGAAACATTGCACCTTCCTCAAAAAGATTTATGAAAGTATTTGAGATTTAAAAGTGATAAGCTTCAAAAATACAAAAATGGTAACAATTTGAAGCTGCTCTCCACTTTGAGAAAATTTTTACAATTTCACTTCTTATTTCTAAGAATAATGAATTTGCTGAAGCATATCTAGAAGTCAGGAGCCATCATCTATTCCTACCTGTTTCAGAGCTCTCTTTTGGCTCATCTCTCAAAATTCAGTGCTTTTTTCCAGCCCTTCTCCCTCTCTACTGGCACTTGCTTGGTTCTGTCTTGCAGAACTTCTGAGGCAAGGAAGATGGCAGGCTATCTGTAACACAAACAATACTATTCAGTGACAAAGCACTAAATATAGACTAGAATGCACCTTATTGTCAGAGGAAATAGTTCAGCAATAAAGACTTCAACAAGTTGCAACTTGTTTTTACCTAAGTTTTAGATAAAACCAGCTGTTGAAAAAAGTTACTTTTCCCCTTTCTTAAGTAGCAGTGGCACCTTTATTAACAAAAGGGCCCCAAGTTGCTTTTGTGCCATCCCAAACCCCTAACAAAAAATTAGACCTGAAAGGCAGGGTCAAATTTTCTATATGCTGAACAGTTAAAGACTCTCACATTTATGTGAGACAGAGACAAGTCAGGTAACACCACTGCCCTGAACTTGTAAGATGGAAATGAATCACTGAAGTCAAGCACTCACAGAACACGGTGTCTGATAGCCAGCTACTGCCTCCTGCTACCTTACAAACATGGTATAATGTACACTACTAGCAAAATCATTTATCCTTGGGTTTTAGGTGCTTTACTGATAGCAAAACCTTTTTCTTTGTAGTACACACACAAAAGGCAAAAAGCAAATGAGAAAATAGAATGCTTTTCTTAGAAACTGCCTCATCTGAGGTGCTTGGGACTTAACTTTCCTAGCTCTTTAATTGAATTACAGCACAGCCTGTAAATATATCAATACGCATAATTTTCACAACTGGCTTTACAAATGCAATTCACAATAAAACTGCTCACTTCTGAAAATTTAACAAGCCATGTCCACCAGGATACTGCAAATGAAGCAGTAACAAGAAGAAATTAAATACTTTTTCCATGAAAATAAACTGATACTACTGCAGCCATCAGCCAGGCTACAGCTACATTATTGCATGACAAAGATACACACATTAACTACAGTCGGTACATTTTTCTTATTTATTCAAAAGCTAGTGGATGACAAAAAGGGTTAAAATGTTTTATACCACCTATTCATTACATAAACAAATACTTAATCCAAAGGGACTTATTTTACAAGCCCCTCTGTCCAAAAACCACACACAAATTAGTTTTTATACACAAATGTTTATTTCTCAAATAAACTTCCCCTTTAAACACAAGGAATGAAATCTAAATCTTCATAAAGATGGATCCAAAACAAAATCCCTCCAGTACTTTGTAATTACTGTTTTGTTGGTCACTACTGGCTTTAACTGTTTAACATCAAAAAACGAGGACATATTTAAAAAATCATGCTACTGGATACCTAGCTCTGCCTCTGACCAGCTCTACACTGATCTCCAAAATTTTAAAATTTTACATCATGAAATCCGAAGCATTTAACTGAACAACAGCTGTGCATTAAACACAAACAACTGAACAAGAAGATTATAAGATGTAATCAAGTTCATAACGAATATAGGTGTTCTTTTCATCATTATAGATTCTTGGGTAATGTGCTATCAGAGCATCCTGTGAGCCAATGTAGATAGAATTGTAGATCTTCCAATAAACATCTCTGACTTTTCTGGCAGGGTGAAACAAACCCTAGAAAACAGAACAGAACAAAATGTAATAAAAGCTTGCAGTTCAAATGTTCCTTTATTGAATTTAATCAAGCGTTGCAGAACAAGCATTTAATAAATGGACAGAACATACAAGCTCTAGGGAAAAACATTTCTATGTACTAACAATATACAAACAGTACTTGCAGGAATATGCACTGCAAGAGACTTTCACCTTACTACTGACCTCAGTATCTTCATGTTGAGGTCCCCACACTGCAAAAGTCTGAAATTTCCTATCTGCAAATTATTACTAAAATGCTGTCACACCTTCTCCACACAGACCTGCATGACTTTAATCCTTTCTCCCCACCTGTTAGGTGAGCTTTAATTCCATAGCCAACACAGCCACTGTCACATGCTCTGACACAAAATAACACAGAAAAGCTGAACTGCCCAGTGTTGCTCTAGCAGTACCAAGTCTAATCAAAGCACTGTTTATAGTGCTGCATTCTTGTAAACATCTCACTTTTTCTCTTGGCTAACAACAAATCACAACTACTAATCCTATCTCCTCTCATTTATCTCACTGATTACTTGTCATAACCCCTCCCACAGCTAATTTATTCCCCAGTCATTAGTTCACATCCTCAAAATTTGAGTTCCAGTTTAGAAATCAAAGTGCCAGGCTATTTTAATCAACTGATATTCTAAGTTACCTGCTCTTTCTTCACAAGTTCTGTGATGTAATCAGCTATCTCCCTATACCAGACCCTCTGTTTGCTGCCTATTTCCGCCATTCAAGTCCTTGGCACAGAGTATTTGTTTACAAAATACTTTGGAGACAAAAAGCCGTTTTTCCTTTGTTGGAAATCATCTTCAGCTGACTTTTCTGTCTGGTGGAAAGAAGTCCTGCCTGACAGCTCTCTCTGCTGCCCCAGCACACAGACCATACCTGTAAGCAGTACTGTAACATCCTGCAGGGCCCAATCGCCACTCTGAGGCCCTCCAGAGCCCCCATAACTGCCTGGATGACGTGAGGAGAGGTTTCAAACACGTTGGGCCACACATAGTTTAACAAGTGATTAAGAGAATCTTCACAGCCAAACCCATAAACACCAAGGGACATGTGCTGCACCACAGCACTGGCTGTTTGTCTGTGCACCAGATCCCTGCAAAGAGAACAATGGGAATTAATAAATGAGACTCAGAAGCACCATGATTGGAAAATACTGTTTCTTGTCATCAACACTTTCCTTGAAAGCACTAATAACATTTCAAGCCATACTTACTAACAGCAAGAGGCACAGTATCAAAAATCAGTAAAGTGAAAAAAGATGGGAATTTTCTGAAAAATTAATGCACTCCAATTCCACAGAAGTATCAACAATAGAAATTATCAAAAGCAGTTTTAATGGAAGAAGTCTTGACTCACTGAAGATGCTTTTATAATTTTAATCTTCAGAATTATTAGTAAAATTGAAGCATATATAATCCAAATTGTTTGCAAATAATGGCTTCCAAATTATGCTGCCCACTTAAAGGCTTCTGCAAACAAGGACAATATGCATATCTGCTATCACTAACAATCAAGTATATCCTTAAAAAAGTCACTATGGGTAACTGTACCACAGAAGTGCACTCACCTGTCCATTAAAGCATCTTCAAGCAATGGTGTAACAGCATAAATGTAATCTTTTCCCATCTCTCCAATGTATTCAAACAGGAAAGAAAGTGATTTTAACACACCATTCTGGACATTCAGTTCTGGAACTCTGTATTCATTCATGAGTGCAGGCAGCACTGTGAAGGGTGAGCATGTTTCAGCCACAATAGCAATTGCTACTGTAGTACATACTCTGTTCTGCCTTTCCTGTACTTTCAAGTTGTTTAGCAGTGTGGCCAATACATCGTGAGGTCTGGAAGAGACAACATGGACATCCATGTCAATAGATTCAGTGAGGATTTGGAAAAAATTAGTTAAGCTTCAAAAAAGTGGCAGAGAAACATGGTTTAGCCCTCATAAATAGTTTAGAGAACTAGGAAACAAACTGAATGCTAAACATGAAACACTAAACTCTAGAACAGCTAAAGGATTTATTTTCATAGCAACATTTTTGCTTTGTCTAGACTCAGCTTTTTCCCTGCCCTCTGTTCTTCCACTTGTGAACTCTGGAGAGCAGCAGAGCCTCCCCACTATTACTCTGATCCCAGAGGAAATTACAGACTTGTATAAAAACAAGTATTGACAGAGATAAGTTATGTTATACATGGAGAACACTTACAGCACTCTCCTGGCTGCTTGCTCTATCTGCATTCAGCCAGTCATCAGTCTCTTACAGAACACACATAAAGGTGGCAACTGTGCCTCATTCTACAATGTGCTGACTTGGAGTATGACCTTAGTGGAAACAAACCTTAAATAATTGATAAAACTAGTGATTTGGTGGGGGAGGAAGGAAAAAAAAAGAGAGAAAAGATAAATTCTTAAAAGGAGTTTATGAAATAATACAAAGAGGGTGTGAATGCACACCACAGTGATTCATGAGACAACAGCTCTTACTCTCAAATAAGATTTTAACCTTATTAGTCCACAAATTTTGTTCAGAAGTGCAACATCCTATGTTAATCAAGAATACGTAATTGTAGTTTTCAAAATGAGTAAAACAATGTCTGCACATATAAAATATAGAGAAGTTTGACTATTTCCCACCAGAAAACTAACAATCATCACTATATTTGGTAACTGTGTGAAGAAGTGGACAAGCATTAAACCAACCTACCCAATAGCTTTTGCAATATAACCAAAAGTGTTCACTGTGGCTCTTCTGATAGCTTTCTTGTGAGCTTTTAATAACTCAAGCAGTTCAAAGCAGATCCTCATCCATTCTCTTGCAGAAACATACTCTGCACCTCTGAAAGAGAATAAAGTGAGTTACCTCTTCAGTGATGCTAGAGATTTTTACATAAAGCCACAAACTGTAGCACCTATTCATTTGCTATCCACAGAGCTAAGCTTAAGCATTTCCTTTATTAGGTAATTCAACAGTGTGTCTGCTACATATTTCAAGTTTTGGGCATAACTTCAGAAATACCAAGAGATATGACAACGAGTACCCAGAAGCCAAAGTTGAGCTTTTGCTACAGTAATTGCCCACAAAGAAGGTTAGCTATTTTAACATTACTCAGCTTACCGGTCTGCAATACGCCCAACAAGATCAATACAATTTTCCTGTACTTTCTCATGTCTGTTCTTCAAAATAGGTGTCAACCGTGGCAGCAGGTCTTTGATTGGTGGTGTCATCTTGTGCATACCTATTGAATTCAAAGAGGCACATTTAGTTTTACAGTGGTTTTTCTATTTTGCTCTTGAACAGACAAGTAATCAAGACAAAAACATACCTATAACATTCACAATAGCCTTAAGCGCTCCAAGTATGCTGCCCAGTACTTCAGGATATTCTTCACCCAGGTACTCATACAAAACAACACCCAAGTGTCCCATCAGTTTTTCCTACAAGCAAGTAAAAAGAGTTGAAGGTAATTTTCCCCTCCCCTCTCATTACTGTGACCTGCTAGAGCAAATCTGGAAGAGAAGTCCATACCTCTTGACAAGTCTTCATGACAACTGCAGTACGAGAGATCAGGTCAGCAGCCTGCTGCCTGACTTTGGCTGATTTGTTGTTCAAACGCCACAAAACTGTACCACAGATCTGTGGCAAGTAGGGTTTCACCCTTTTGCCCAGAGCATTAACCACTGTGCCAAAACCATTCAACATCACAGAATCCTGAGGGAAAAAAACAATAAAGGACAATCAGACAAACAGCATCACTGTATTTTACCTAAACTTGCCCTAATCTAAAATTGCTTTTAAAATGCTAACACATTCCAGAGATTGTTTCTGGATTTCACTGATTAGAGCACTAACATCTAAAAAGGGATTCTAAAATCTAACTCAGAAGCACACATTTCTGTATTCAGTGAGATGGCTTACAATTCCAGTGAATGGAATACTCCAACCCTAGGCCTTACCTCTGTGGTCTGTTCCTGGAAGGCGTACAAAATACCATCAATGAGCTGTTCTTCCAGTTTGTGATCGATGTCTGCTGCCCCCAGATTTCCCATGATCTTCTCAATTGTTTCCATGACCATCTTTCTGTACTGCTCAGCCTCATCTTTCAGATCATCCACAATTCTAGAAATAATTTCTGCTGCTCCAACTTTATTTGCCAGCTCCACAGTCGTATCAACCAACTGAAATACAGAAACGTTAAATAAGCAACCATTAAAATTATGCTGAAAAGTAGTAAAAATCTACTTTCTACATCTTGAAAATAATTTCCCTAGTCTGAAGAAACATATTAAGTCAACTACAAAAAACTAGTTTTAGCTTTAGCAATCATCTAGTATTTTAAAGAACATAAATGGGGTGAACCACCCCACCTTGCAAGTGATGAAAACATTCACATATGTAAAATGTTGTGATAACCTCCTAAGAACCTGAAAATCTTCTTAGCTACACAACTTCTAAATTGCTAGTAAAACAAAAATCAAGTTTCAGGACACATACAAAAATAAGTATTTAGCCTGAATGAATATTCTAATTTTTTTCTACTGTAAATATAATAATAATAATTTCCTAGCTAAAAAAAAGACCAAAAATACCTGTCTGTAATTTCTTCTGTCCAGTGCCATTCTGTGCTGCCAGAAATGTTTGAAGAAGGGTGGCAAGATTTCTGTTTTAATGTAGTTTGCTTCAACACCATCTGTACCACAACACTGCTTTACCACCTGACAGGAAATAAAAATCCAACAATTTTAATCTGGTGTAGGGTGTGGGTTTTTTTGCTTTTGTTTGGAATTTTTTTTATACACGTTCAGTATCAACGCAGAACTATCATTGTGACATACCTTCAACACAATTTTTTTCATCTCTTCATCAGGAGACTGGAACTCTCTGATAAGAATCAGCATGACTTCTCTGGTGTAGTAGTTTGCATACTCGGCATCCATGAGTGGAATCAAGTAACCAATGGCCTTCAAGAACGCAGCCAAACCCTAGTGAAATGCAAAATATGTCTCTAATAAGTTACAGCAGGAACACATCCATTTCAGTTCAAACTAAAGAAAGCATTTTGGATTTACCTTTCCTCTGTGTTGACGTATACCCTTCCACAAGGGCTTCAGGACAGAGTCAAATGACTCAATACCATAGGGAGTGGCTGCCTCAGCCAAAGCAGCAATGGCCAAAGCGCTGATGGTGCGAACCTTCTGCTGCTCATCCACCAGCCCTGCAAGAAATCAGGGTTTAGTACCACTTCTTGTACTCGTGAATTAAGTTCAAATTTGCAACAATAGATCAGCAGTGTAAAAGGGATTAACTTATTTTCAGGAATACTGAACAATTATTTGTCTTTATTCACCTTTCAGAGTCAGCTGAAATGTTTCTCTGTCACAGCAACAACAAAACCAGGACCTTACTGTCATTGTGCCTTACTGAGATATAAAAACTTTCAGACAGAAAGTGGGTAAAAAAAAACTTAGTCTGGGAAAGCAGAACTTACCATGCTCAATAATTTCAACCAAGCTCCTGAGATGAGGCAGGATAGCACAACCCATAAGAATAGCAATCTGCTGTACAATCTTGATGCCAGTGTGCCTGGCCTGCCAGGATTTTTTGCTTTTACACACAGCTTTCAGGAAGGGTAACAGAGAAGGGATGCCCAGAGCAGATGCAACAACAGCAAAGGCTCGAGCTGTTGTATTTCTGACATACTCATCCATGTTATCGATATCAGGTCGCATTGTGGAGATCATTGTTGCCAAACCTGCAGCCTGCAGGACAAAACACAAAACATAGCAGTTGGATTTATGAACAGCACAGCTAATTTTTCTGCCATGCCTATAAACATGCAGGTATATGTAAGCTAACTCAGTGCTTTAATAAAAGATACTGTTTTACCTTAGCCAAGTTTGAAATAATTTCTCTGCCTTCCACTCTAGCATAGTAGTCTTCATCAATCAGCAGTGGTTCAATGACGACAAGGATCTAAAAAATATAAACATATTAATATTTCCTTTTATTAATACTTACTATAGTATTTCTAGCACTATTAGAGTCCATGAAACAGAGACGATTCCATTAATTCAAGCTTAAAGCCTTACAATGATCAGAAAAAATTACATCTATTGCATTGTTTTTTATAGTTCTTAAGTCTCTTAAGGATGTAGCCTGGAGACACTACCTACATCAGATAAGGTCCTTCCCACCTCCAAATATGCATATATCATATTTACATCATGCCTCAATACTGTACAGCCTACACTCCAATCACACCATAAAAACTTTAAAGTTTGTTTTAAGAAATATGAACGTGAAATATGTTTTAAAAAAGTGGCATCTTTCTCTTCTCATATGCACATAAAATGCAGAAAATGCAAATCAGAGATGAAATAGCAAATGCAAATCAGAGATGAAATAGCAAAATGCAACAGACCTTGTGTACGTATGGTCGGACCAAGTCATCCAATTTGTACAGAATTCTGTCGATGACTTTGACAAGCAAGTGCCGCTCCTGATCTTCGAGTGTGGGAGACATCAGCAGGGGCAGGATCTGATTGAACAGCGGCCCTGCTCCGAATTCCCGAGCTTTATCGGTAATTTGCCGCAGCGCAGCCTGAACAAAACCAGAAAACCTGCCAGTTAAACTAAGGAAGCAACACTGAACAATCATAAAACAGGTACAACCAAGTTAAAATGTAACTCACTGCATCCACAGGCTTCCAAATATCTGCCCCAACCACCACAAAACTATTTCAAGCATTTTTAAGTTGATCTGTTAAAATACAAATGTGTGGTGACAAACACTGTGTTGTCAGTGCCCAGGTGTTCAGTTTTCAAGAGAAGCCTACTTGTGAGCTGATACTGGCTCCCTTTGGCAAACAGCTTCACAGCCCTTGTTTGCATCCAGGCAGCTCGGTGCTTGGTCAGTTTAGAGCATTTGCAGAAAAGACTTATTATGCTGCCTAGTGCTTAAGGCCAAAACTTAAAGAAGAGCTACACTAAGTAGCTAATTTAAGTGAAAGAAGCAAAATCCAGAAAGTTACAAAGCCGTGTAAGCAAAACACACTATAAATCCAATTTCTCATAATTGTAAAAACCCAAAAAAATTATACAAGGCCCACACCATTTAGTGAGTGACATTACTGTTAAAAGAGCAGCAGTATTAAATTATACTGAATAACAAAAAGCCATACAGATATAGAAGAGGAAGAACAAAAACACTAAACAGAGTGTGCTGTTCTGGCTGAAACTGAGTTGGTTTTCTCTACCAAGCCCCTAGTACGGGGCTGTGTTCTGGATTTGTGCTGGAAACAGTGCTGAAACTAAACATACAGGGATGTTTAGTTACTGCCAAGCAGGGCTTACACAGAGTCAGGGCCTCTTCTCCCTCTGACCCCACCCTACCACTGAGAAGGTGGATTGGCACAAGAAATCGGGAGGGCACACAGCCAAAGACAGCTGGCCCAAACTGCCCAAAGGGATGCTCTACATCATATGGCACCAGGCTCAGCATACAAGCCAGGTGGAAAGCTGGCCAAGGGTCGCTGCTAGGGGACTGCTTAGGCATCACTTGGGTTGGTGGTGAACAAGTGTTTTCCATCTGCATAACTTGTTTCCTTGGGATTTATTTATCCTTTTTTTTCCTGTTATTTTAGTTTACTATTATTTCTTGCTATCTCAGTGCACAAGTTTTCTGACTTTTACTCTTCTGATTCTCTCCTTCATCCTACTACAGGAAGGAAGGGGAGAAGCAAATAGCTGTGTGGGGCTTAGTTAACAGTTGGGTTTAAATCACAATAGATAGCAAAGCTTAGGAAATTATCTTCAAGACAATCCCATGGATGGACAACTAAAGCTAAACCTGAAAACACCAATTTTTGAAAAATTAGATTGCATAAATGCATCCGACAACTCATCTTACCTTTCGCATGGGAGGCGTGCCATTCTTTATTTTCAGAAGTAATTTCATTATTTTTCTCTCTTTCTGTTCTTCAGGACTCAGAGTCGATTCATCAACATCAACCTGCAAATAATTCCAGACAAATAAATGGGCATTGCTATATAATCAAAAGAAAGCAGTGAAGTTCAATCAGCATGAGTGAAATCTCCTTTACCAGCAGCTTGTCGAAGTACTGGATATCATCTGGTTTCAGGAAGGGCAGGTTGCCCGATGGCTGGTCATTCACACTCTTCATGGTGCGGTCCTCGGTCTGCATGTGGAACCCTGTCATACCCCCCAGGGGCGTGGGAGTCGCCGTGAGCTTCCGAGCAGGGGTACGGATGGGCACGTAACCTGCTGGGGGTGGAAGAACCTGAGAAGGAAGAACAAAATTCATTTTAATTGCAACAGATATGAAAAGAAGAACCCATCAAACACAAAACGTTGAAGCTTGAAGTTGTAGCTTTCACTTTATTTGTTTGGGGATTTATTTGTGTGTTACTGTGTACAACAGATCCCATGTTCCCAGCAATACAAACTCACCCTGAGAGCTTGTATTTGCACTTATCCTGTACTGCCAACGTTTCAGAAGAAAGCTCACTCCCATTGCTGAGAGCTGGGATAATAAACTGGGAAGTCTCCAAGGATTAAAGAAGTACTTCAATAACTGAATCAACATAGTATTCTTGCTGTCTCAGGATTTGTGACCCTCTTCCATGTTTGTCTACATCTGGACTTACAGCTTCTATCAGCCCATACAAAGTACATTTCTGGCCTTGACAGGCATTTCCAGCACTGAGAAACACAGCAATGATTTGCCTGTGAGAACACCTTTAGACCCCCTTTTCTAAGGGATTTACAATAAATCAAGTCAAGCAAGTGTGTACAATCAATACTTTATGTGAAACATTCTACTTCTGGGGAAAAAAAAACCAGTAATCCCTGGTAGGAAAAAAACTTCATCATGGTCTGCTGTTATTTTAATCCAGATTAATTACCTTATATCCTTCAGGAAACATAGCATCCAATTCCTCATCAGAAAGTGGTCTGTTTCTTTCATCAATTTCCCTCTCCCAGCGCCAAGCCTGTAGCTGTTCAGGAGTCATGCTCATGATGTGACCTATATTCAAATTTTAAAAAAATAAGTATTTTTAAAAAATCCTTTTGTATGCAGAAGCAGATTACTTGTTTACTTAACTTTTTAATGCTCTCTTGAGTCAAAGTTTCCATAGCACCTGAACTCTGTAGCCAAGTAAGATATCAAACTTTTACAGAGCCTTTTATCATTTTTTTACCAACTAAACTGAACAGCAATAGGTAAGTAGCATTAGTCTCAATTCCTCTCCAGAAACGAGTTGCTGTGGGCATTGCCACAAAAATAGTATACTGAGCATACACTGACTGCTTTCATACAGGCAGGAGAGCATGCTGGGCAGAAGTCTGTTTCAAAAGACAATACAGAAGGAAATGCTTCATTCCCACAACACTAAGAGAAGCCTTGGACAAGGGACTGAGCTCACCTGGTGTAGGGGTTGCCATGTTCATAGCTGGGGTTCCAATGGGTGTTTTGCCAGGTGTCAGAACAGGAGTGCTGCCGCCCATCTGGCTCGCAGGTGTTTCATCCCAGCGGGATTTCCTTTTGCTCGCTCCTGGGGTCGGTGTCTCACCAATGGAGTCACCACCTCTGTCTGTACGAGGTGTCTCAGCCCAGCCACTGCCATGGCCCGGAGTATCTAGGGAAAAACAAACCAAATCCTCTCAGAAAGCTGAACAGTACATACTCCAATTCTACTATCAACATTCAAATCCATTTTCAGTATCATATTAACAAATAGTAGGCTAAAAGTAAAGACTTTTTGCTAAATATTGAAACAAATACTTCGCTGAATATTCAAAAAAACCTAGGCTTTACACTGAAAAGATCTAACAGAGAAATTTGTTTTATGAGAAAAGTGTCATCTTCTTACTGAACCTTAGCATAATAAGATTCTAAAAAAAACAAGAACAACTCAGATATTCTAGGAATTGAGCAGAGTACTCCATGTACTCCCTTGATAGAAGCATTATATAAAGCAGGTAACAAGTGTTTCACTGTTCTCTGACACCACAGTCAAATTCAAATTAGGCAGGTAAGATGCTTCTCTAACTTGTTTTAATAACAACCTCTTAAAAAAACCCTAACAATTAAAAAACAACACACAAACATATTATGAAAAGTAATTTGATGTGTGTTTTTTCACTGTGTCCTTTATACACTAAAAACCCAACCTGCAGCAGTCATTAGCTATGACAAAACTGTTGTTCCATATTGGAGCTGAGATACTTTCATGGGTGCCACTAGGGCACAGGCAGAACCCGATGCTAAGAACTCAGACAAGAACAACTCCCCACATCAACCACTAGATGTCAGAATATAATTACTTTTTGCCTGGATTCTGAACTCACCGTTTACATAAGGTGAAAAAACCCAGCACAATTAACCATTCCAAACTTATGATGCGCCTCCCAGTTTGCATAAATACCTCTTTCTGTTTTGGGGGTTTCATCCCACCGATTTTTGCGTGCACTGGAAGTGGCCCCTCCATGGCCCGGCGTTGCGTGCCCAGGCGTGTCCCGGCCGGGCGTCGCAGCTCCTGCTGGGGTATGGCTGGGAGTGGGATCCCAGATCTTGGAGCCTGGGGTGGCACCTGGAGTTTCGCTTCCCTTTGCACGGCCTGGGGTTTCATCCCATCGCAGGGATGGGGTGTGCCCTGGAGTCTGCATGAGACAAAACCTAAAGTGTCAGTATCTCATCCTATACAATAAAACACTGCCAGTTGTTCTTAAGTACAGCAACAAACTTCTGACACTCAAGAGGATTAGCAATAACGCCTTCTGTAGACAGCTGATGAGCAATAGGTCATTACCTCTGCTTGATCCCAACTGGACAATTTCTTAGGTGTAGCACCAGGAGTCTGATCAGCTGTCTGATCCCAACGCCGTTTGCGTTTTGAAGGTGGCTGAGAAGCGGCTCCATTGACGACTTTAAGCTCTCCAGCTTTAGCTTTTTCAGCTAGTTGTTGCCTAATTTCCCTCTGTTCAAGAACACAAAAGCAAAAAACAACAATTTTTCAAATTATACCTTTAAAAGAGCTTTTTCAATATCTTTTTATGCTTTTTTTGCGGTTTTGCTCAAATAACCTGCAGCTAGCCACTGCTTTCATTTCAAGGCCACTCTTTTTCCAAATTCTTCTATAGTGCCAAAGGAGCTGTATTTGAGGGGCTGTTTTTAAATTAATTTTTCAATAAAAGCCATTCTTACAGCAACTGCACAGGGAATTTTTGAAGCTATCAGTTTCTGTCACCAATAGGTATATGCTTTAAGACCACTACTCACCTGTTTCAAATTAGTACCACTTCAGTAAACTAGATGGATGACTTAGAAAATATGTTCACAGGAGCTACATCCCATGACATTAAAAAGCCCTGAAATTCTTATTTTAAATCCTGAGATGATACTGCTGAAACAGCACACTAACAGAGACTGTTTTGCACTCTTCAATGGATCCACAAGCAGTAAGACTGCCAAAATTATGAAATAATTCCTCACTTAAGATAAAAGAAATCAATGTTAGAAGTCACTGGAACTACAAGGTCTCGTTCCAATTAGCCAGATGGTACTGTAGGTATTAGACAAGAGATCTGTTTATATTACCAATATCTTTTTAACTTAAATTAAATAAATATTAAAGCATGTTTTTGGGTTTTCTCCTTTTTTTTAACATTTCAAACCAAATGCCAATCTTATACCCAATCTCAGTACTGCAGTACTGTTGTAGGTACTTCATCAAAAGCCTTTTAAAACCTTCCTGCCTTCCTATACATAGAGCTCCGAAAAACAAACATCTCTCACACTGAGTAATTCTCAGTTTTTTCTCTCCTCCTCTGAAAGATAATAATAAACAAGAGAAAGTACAAGTTCTATTAAAAAAAAATTAAAAATCCAGATTAAAATGTATTGAGACTATTTTCCCCTGCATTGCTTTACTATTACATAGAAAAGATGGTTTTTTGATGTTTTTACATTCTACTGACTTTCAACATATGAAGAATGTGATTTTCCAAAGAAAGGGGCTTTTAAGTCAAGACAAAGTCAAGAGAATTTACATTCCCACTTTTGTAACACACTTGCAAAGGCTGTAACATGAAACTCAGCCCACGTGGAAAACCCTCCCCTGCACGCACCTCTTCTTTTGTTAAATGCTGTTCACGCATAACATCCATGTATGTTCTGGCATTCATTTTAGGGTCTGGAGTCTTCCCTCCTGCAGAAGAGAACAGCAACAGGAATGGAGCACAATGAGTACAGGATAAGCAGAAACTATGGACTTCTACTGTCCTGCTCTAGCATTATATTATTCCATGATCATTTAATTTTACTTTTTGATTGAAATTTTTTAAAATTACATATATCTTACGTTTATTCAGTTTGCTGATCAATTTAACCTGTTTGAACACAAACATAACTACTGCAGTTTCAAACAAATATTTTAAAGCCGATAAAAATGATAAAATGACAACACAGTTAAGAGTCTTCAGAAGTGATGGGTTCCTGGGTTGCTAATCCGGAATACGTACACTTTCGTGCCTTTGTCTCCATCAGCAGTTCTGACTTCAAGCAGCAGAATAGAAGCCTAGAAAATTATCTCTTTACCATTAGTAACACTTTGGAAAGATATTTATCATCAAAACATTACCTTGTGTAAGCTGTTAAATCCTACTTGTTATCTGACTATAAATAACTACTGCATACCTAAGTAATGTTTAAATTGTTTTATCATAAAGACCCATTTATAAGTTTGACAAATCTGGACATGTCTCACACACCTTCTAGTGTCATATTGTAACAGGGCTTCATTAAAAATAAAAATAAAACAAAATAAAAAACCCCAAAATACTGTTTGATGACACTTTCCCCCTCTTCTCTTCTCAAGGGACACTTGTGATTGGGATCTGAATGCAATACAGTACATACACCACCACAACAATACTCACAGGTAATGGGTTTTGTACACCATATGTTGTTTTATGCTCTGTATCTTGCATTAACTGAGTTTTTAAATACATTAAAAGAAGCCCAACTTTATAGAAATGAGACTTGTCATGAAAAACACTTTTCTTTAAGAAAAATGTGCTGATATGCTATACAAGTGGTATAGCTATTATACTTTAGGGAAAAAAATAAACTTCTTAAACATTTCTATGCTGAAGATCACTGCCCAATTGGCTGTGTCTTTCTGACACTAGCTTTGATAGGACTTTCCTTTGGAATACTTTTTCACCATAATCTACACAGGATGTGTTGAACTGCACCCTTAAGAATGCAGACAGGACTGGCATATAGCAGTACTGCTGTAGGAAAGAAATTAAGGACAGTTAGTATGGGCCTGTGAATTCTGACAATACATGTTTATATCAATTACAATTAAGCAAGTAAAATAATTAATATCCCTACTAATTCATGCAGGCTGAAATTCTCATTTGTAAAACCTGCAAAATAGCTACTAATTTTAAGCCAACAGGCACCTTATTGCCACACGTGAAACTCACTCACCT
This sequence comes from Ammospiza nelsoni, assembly GCF_027579445.1. Classification (NCBI taxonomy): domain Eukaryota; kingdom Metazoa; phylum Chordata; class Aves; order Passeriformes; family Passerellidae; genus Ammospiza; species Ammospiza nelsoni. The sequence continues at coordinate 12,171,096 of NC_080639.1, forward strand.
GAAGAAAATTTCAGACCCACTAACACCCCTTCTCCTGACTTGCATTCTAAAATTATCAGAACAGACTTGAACTATTAATAGTATCAAAGTCTTATATATGCTTTTGCTTCTTTTAGCTATACCACCTAAAATTTACATAGGATGGTAAGAATTAGGTGCTCTACTAGCATTCAAAAGCAGTAATCCTGTAAGTCTATATAACTTGGAATGAAAACTATCAAGGTACTGAATGAATCTGAGCACTCAATACACAAGTTGTTCAAAGTACAACGCACAACCCAAAACGAAATGAAAAGAGAAACCTTTAACCCTTTGTGTTTCTATGGCAATGGCTCATTGACAAGTTTCTTGTCCTTCTACCTGGAAAGAAAACTCGTATTATAAAGATGAAGAATATGGCATCTAAATTTTCAACCAAATCTCTATGAAAAGGGGATGTTTAAAACAAAACTAAGTTTATAAGCATGCCAACAGAAATCAAAGGGCTAAAGACAATTAAAGACAAAAATTTCATACAGGGTATAGAAAAGCCAAAATAAATTACCATCTGCAAAAGGATCGAGACGCTCAGGGGAAATTATCATCATCCGCCTGTGCTTTTTGTACTCATCTTCCCGATCTGCAATCTTTTGAGGACGGTGCTCTGCAAAAGGATCATACTAAAAACCAAGAGAGCCTGTTAGTCACACATTTATGAAGACTAATATGAAAATTGTCAGGTACTGTATTCATTTTAAGTATTATTAAAAAGACTTATATTATTTTTTGCCTCCACTATGCAGGAAATGTCAAAACACCACACTAAACTTTACTTCCATAACTAGAATTCCAGTTTTTTAAACACAGAACTTCTTATGAAATAATTTCTGATAAAATTTGGTATTTTAAGAGTTTATTCACTTGTTACCAAAGCATTTAATGCTGTTGACCTTTCCCCTTCTTTTTGCAGGGTGACTTAATGCTATTTCTTGTGCTTTTAGATTTTACAGAAAAATACTCCAGGAATGTAAAACTTAGGTGATTACATTTTCCTTCAAAAATGATACGTATAAAGGATATTAAGTTTCCCAGTTATTTTAATTTAACAAAGTATTGGATTTCAATTTTTTAAAATTGTGATAGTTTAGTTTCGATATTCATGTTGGCTTTACATGCACAAGTGCCAGTCTTTATCACCTTGTGGAATTCCAAACTAAAGCAGCAACAAGCTTGCAGCAACATTAAAAAAACATAGCTCTTTACATACATGTTTTATTTCTAGCAAACAAAACCTGTTATTAACACTTCTTTTCCTCAGTGCTTACAAGAGTATTTTACTGTGCCTTCAATTACAACGTACCTGTTCAGTAGATTGTGGTATGTCATTAAGCAATGCCACTGGAGCATGGTATCCTGGCTTCTTCTGGCCAAGCAGACTTGTGGAAGGGTAGTCATCATCATCCTGTCAGTAAAGACATGGTGAATTGGTCATGCTGGTATTATATTTAGATAAACTAACATCAAATAAACATGCTGTGGTCATAGAAAAGATGAAGATGGACAAGTAGAATAGCTAATTCAAAATTTTAGCAAGCTTTCTCATATAGCTTTTCTTATTCCTAAACTGGTGCATCAGATAAACCTGCTCATATCACTAAGAAGGCTCAAGTAATCTTCAGCATGCTACACTTAATCAAATATGCTATCTGCACTAATTAGACAAAAAGTCTGTATTTCATATCAGCACTACCATTAGTCAGCACCATTAGAACCAACTAGTTACCATTAGAACCTAACTAGTTCCCTAGTTGGTGTGTGAGAACTGGGGCAGAGATATTCAAACTAATTTTCATACAAGTCAGCTTATATATATACATACATATACACACATATATATGGAACAAGACTTAATAACTATAAAAAGGCTTCAGAAACAGCGAAAAATTCAGAGACAGATTCAAGTTAGTTAAGTTATATTTACTCAGAGACAGATTCAAGTTAGTTTAGTTATACTTACTCAATCACAATGGCAATAACAAGCACTTGCCTTTGCTATTCCTTCACATCAGCAGTCAGTTTCTATTCAGTTATTTACAGCAACCCAAAAGAAAAACTGCTCATAAAACTATGGAACTTTTTCAGTGAGCCCCAGAGCAATGGAAATTTTTAATAAGGCATTCTTAGAAGTCTGCAGATGGCACAAGTACATCACAAAAAAAAACCCTCAAGTATCAACTAGTACTAAACTAAAACATCTTCCTCATTCTTAGAAATAGAATTCTCTCAGTGTATGATGTAGTTGCCTCTGTACCTATTATAAAGCCTTCTGTACTTATGATAAGACATATAGATCTGATGGTTCCTGCAACTGAAAATATGGTCCAATGTTTAATATTAGAAATTAACATAAGGTAATCTTACAAGCAGGATACAGAAGGAAAACACAACACAGTGAAAAAGCCAATTCTTAAAAACAGCTCTGAAATTTGAACCAGGAATCTTAAAGCAGTCACTACAATTTGCTGGCTAAATTTTTTTAAATTTTTTTACTGTCATTTGTAATCCTGGCAGCAGTAACAGAACAAAGTAAATTATTCAAGCCAAGGCTAACTACAAGTACCAGGCCACAAGTTTTTGCCTTCTGCTTGGGCTTACAGGGCTCTCAAAGCAAAATTCATTAAGTACAAGCCAGACTTGGAACTGCAGGCCTGATAAGGAGGACTTGGGGGCAGCTGGTGGAAGGGAGGCTGGCCATGACCCAGCCATGGGCACTCCCAGCCCAGAAAGCCAAACCTGCCCTGGGCTGCATCCAAAGCCCCGTGGGCATCAGGGCGAGGCAAGGCAGGGGATTCTGTCCCTCTGCTCTGAGATCCCACCTGGAACCCTGCATCAGCTCTGGGGCCAGCACAGGAGGGACAGGGACCTGGTGGAGTGACTCCAGAGGAGGCCACCAAGAGATGAGAGAAACGGAGCACCTCTCTTTTGAGGAAAGGTGAGAGAACTGGGTTTGCTCAGTCTGGGGAAGAGAGGGCTTTGGGGTGACCTAAGTGCAGCCTTCCAGTACCTGAAGGGAGCCCCCAAGAGAGTGGGAGAGGGACTCCTTTATGTGAGCATGTAGTGACAGGACAAGGGGAAATGGCTGTAAACTGAAGGAGAGGAGGTTTAGATTGCATATTAGGAAAAAAATGGTTTTCTTTGAGGGTGCTGAGGCCCTGGCACAGGCTGCTCAGAGAAGCTGTGGATGCCCCATCCCTGGAAGTGTTCAGGGCCAGGTTGGAGGTTGCTTTAAGCAACATGGTGCAGTGAAAGGTGTCCCTGCCCCGGCAAGATGGTTGGAACAAAATTATCTTTAAAGGCCCTTCCAACCCCAATTATTTCATGATTATGTGCTTCCAACATAAGACATACTTGGTCCACTGTGGCTTTAATGGAAATTGGTTCTACTTCAAGCAACTGCTACTAAAAGTAACTCAAAATCGATTCTGAAATAGTTACAATGCAGGCCCCAAACAAACAAAATAAATAAAATTACTTACATCTTCCAATTCAGTAGCTGCAATAGATGTGACATATCCAGCAAATCTGCTGTCACTGCCACCATAAATTTCTTGATCATAATATCCTGTGGAATCAAGGCCTACTCCTTGTGCTTCATCAAGAGCAGGCTTTTTTCCTTGAATTTCTCGAATTTGTGCTTCGATATCTAGGGTAAAGACACACACACAATGTCTTGTTACACAAACATGCCAAATACAGCAGCCATGTCACTATGTACAGCAAACAGATTTTTGCCCAACCTGAAAGACTATTTTTAAAGAAATAAACATATGACACACAAAACTACAAAATCACAATTCATAAGCTGGTATTCAAAAAAAGCTCCTCCTCATGTTTTAGTATGATCCAGTAAGTGTACTTTAATTATGTGGCTTAAAGCAAACTATTTAACTCACTGTTACCACATCCCATCTTCTGCCAGAGGTAGCAGAGAAGCTAATTTACACCACTGCAGTATTTCTCAACACTACACTAACAAAACCCTTTCACAACAAATGTCATCCTCTCATTAAAAAAAAGCCTTTCACAATGTTATCAGCAATTTTGCTAATTTAAACAACTCTGTTCAAAAGAATTACTGCACAGGTTCTCAGAACTGAAATTTAATAAAACACTGTATTTGTTTCATTACATATTGCAAAGCTATACTATCTTTGAATAAGTAAATAAAAAATCCAACTCCAATATGCCATTGGGTAACAAGTTAATAAAAAAACCCCAAAACTTAGGGACTGTCTTTTCACTTTGGATGCTCAAATGTTATTTCCTCATAATTATTCCTGCCTGCACCACCATCTTTGAAGACTGCTATTCTTCTGGACAACAAAACACTCCTCAAATGGGACAAATGGGAGCTTTGTCATTCTTGTACTGTATCAGGATCTGACTCTAATCAACTCTGGTGGCCATCTCTGACCCTAGAAATTCGGTACTTTCAGAAAGAACATTAACTTCTTAATCCAAAAAACAAGGAACAAAATTAAATCATGCCTTCCTCCCACCTGTTGTAATGCAAGAGGAAAATAAATTGCAGTAATCCAACTATCTTTAACAAATGCAACTGTACTATGTTGAGGCACAGCTGTGTAAAAATTATTATTGTTTTCATGTGAATTTGGAGTTAATAGATATGGAATAACAATTATCCCCATACAATGTAAATTTCACTAGATCAAACAATTACTTGAATGGCCAAGAAAACCCCCAAGAGTTGCATTTTATGGCTGCAGGAATATGAAGGAGCATGGCTGGAAGGAAGAATTGCATTACATTGTTTTTGGACTGCAAAAGTCCCTTTCAACATGAATAATTCTGGGATTCTCCCTCTCCCACCTGAAGTGCTATAGCCTGCTACCTTAACTTAAAGGAAATTTGTCAATTTACAAAAAAGCTACAGGAAATCTTGTTCACAAATATCTTAAATCCTGAGTATTCAATAATTGTTTACTACTGTTGCTCACTTCTCTTTTCATGATGAATAAACATGACATGTTTTTACCATCAAGCCGTCTTCCAAAAGACACTACACAACGTTATTCAACACCCGTTAGGAAACCTGACAAAAAATAAGAATACTTTTTTCTAAAGCTAAGATTATTAGCATTATAATACAAATTACTGGATCAAAATTACTTTGTTTAAAAGTTTAAAATGTCAACACTGCAAACTTCAAGCTTAAACGTCACAGCTGGGTCCTTTTCTTATCACGGATTGCCACTAACCAAAAAAAAACCCAAAAATATCCCAACAAACAACAACAACCAACCACAACCCCACAGTAAGCCAAATTATGATTCCTGTACAAAGGCATGTTCTCTAGAGGGGCAACTCAACAGAGTTTTACCTCACACACTGCCATATAGCTACGAAGAGCAGAACTAAGAGTTCACTTAGGCAGAAAGCAGCACTGCCTTCGTGTGAAGCACAGCAAACCTGGCAGCAAACCAGCAATTCCTGCACTGGTCCAGTGAGGAAACCCAGCACAAATGTGTTTCTGAAGTCATTAAGAGTCCCAAGCACAGAAGATACACCCTAAAGGCTTGTAAGGAGAATCTTGCTCTGGCCATTTCAGCGCTTCCACTGAACTGGCTTTCTAGAGCAGAATAACTTCAGCCACCTCTGTTACAGACTCGTGAGAAGCTGAAAGCTCACAAAAGCCTTGTGCTGCTGGCATGAGCACCTCCTGAATCCAGCCTGGGGGTACATCTGCTGCCTGGAAAATCCTGCACAGCCCAGGGGATTCCTTTGAGTCCAGAACTTGGAATACATTGCTCTCCAATGTGTTAGTTGTGTGAAGCAGCAGAAAGAAACTACTTCCAAATTAGGGATCTGTCTGTTGCCCTCAGAGGCGCTTGCAGCGTCCTGTTAAGGTTGTGAGCAATGATCCTATGGCACAGCTATGGAGCCAAGGAAACTCAATTACCCTCTCCACAGATTTTTTAGTTATTTCTGTTTGTCCCAGAGAGGAGCAGATGAAGCTCCTGATTCCCTCTGCAGCCTGGTGCACTGCAGTACTGGGGTGGAAGGGCATACCTGGAGCTTCCATCCCTGCCAAGGACAACCCTACCAGCACCGAGGGGGTGACGTGAGGGTACAAGCCCACTGCTTCCCTTATTTGCAAAGGGCAGTCAGCGGGACAACAAACACCCTGCCTCTTCCGTGGCCTGGCTGAAACTCCACAGCTGTAACCAACTTCAGCATACAAAAGCCTATGGATCTTGCCTACAGATCTTCATCAGCTGTCCACTGAATCAACCTGAGCATACAGCTCCAGCACATAGCAAACACACCAAAATTCACATGAAAAGTCCCCTGCACTGCAGGATGGGCCACATCCACACGAGATTGGCTCGTGCTTGGCCTCCCACCTCCACTATCACCAACAGCTAAGTGAAACAGCTGGGGGATTTCTGCACTGAAACTGTCAACACAAAAATATTTTCTTATTGATGGTTCTTACCAACACTTAACATACTAAGACCTTGTCCTCAAATATTATCTTTAAAACAGTTATATTTCTTTAAGAGAGTAGAGGTGTCATTCATAATTGGCCTTCTCTTTTAAATTGTATCTGTTAGCAGGGTAAGGAGCATTCTCATTTTCCTACAGCAAAATCTACTGGGTTATTTATTTAAAAAAAAAGTCTATATATACTCAACAAACCTTACTGATAGCCCCCCTAATTTTTAATTAATACAATTAATACCAGCCTCTAGGTGCCAGTTTAAATGAAGCACCTCCCAGCCCAGAAAGCCAAACGTGTCCTGATATCCAAAGCCCCGTGGGCAGCAGGGCAAGGCAAGACAGGGGATTCTGCCCCTCTGCTCTGAGATCCCACCTGGAACCCTGCACCTAGAACATCCTACAAAACCTGCCCTTGAACCAGGAGGCTGTAGCCACAGGCAGCCTGTGTTTGGAAAGCATCACATATTTAGGTGGAAAATGCTATTCTGACATTCAAGACGTGCCAGCTAGCTTCCCTGAGCTAAGTGGCATTTCCTTTGAAAAGTTCACACCATGTTTAACAAAGCTCTTTAATAAAAAGCAAATTAAGAAAGAGTAATTACAATGCCTAAAGATACATTGTGCAAAGTAAACTACTTGTTTAATGGCTTAGTCAAGCAGGACAGAATGGAAAGTTCACTCACAGAGAAACAGTAAAGGGAGGGGGATATAGGGGGGAAAAAAAGAGGAAGGGGATAATATTCTCCTGATCATTCCTTTCCTGTATTTTACTCTATTATTTATATATTTTTGTATTTTAGCAGAAGTAACTTTGACAAGCAGTTGATTTGAAACATATCACAAATGCTGAATATTATTTAAGTTAACATATGTGAATTTGAAGTCACTGAACATCTAGCACAAAGAGAGGCTCTCTCTAACCATGTGCTCTGCTACCACACATGTACTTCTACTCTAAACATTAAAAAAAGAAATAAGACCCTGTGCTGGAGAGGTATTTTACAGAGTAAACACGTTCTGTGTTTTCATGTCTTATCATATTTTTGCACATTTAGCTTGCCCTTGCATGGCTTTATTTTTAGCACTCTTACATGTTAGATCTATTATGTTTGAAGATCTCTGTTCTTTTCTCAGCAAGAAAAAAACCTTAAACTAAAAACGACCTTCAACAGCATTGAAAGCTCACGTATTTACTTTATAAGCTGCCACTTGAAACTTCACTTTTCAGCCTCAGAGTTCTCCTTTAACTAAGTAGCTGACACAAACTCCAACTGTTTTGATGCTTCTCTCAAGCTGTATCTTGCACAATCAATAAGTATTTAACAAACAATACAAATATATTAAAATATTTTAAGATGATTTAGTAACAAACAACTCAATTTGAAAGATTAGTGAGGAACTGAAAAAAGACAGGACAGAACTTGGAAGCAAAATAATCAAGCTGCTCAGCTGATGCCTCCATGCTGGGAAAGCCCCTCACATGATCATACCCTGTTATATATATTTTTAATTTAACTACCCTCCCCCTTCAAACCTGTTCTGACACAACAGTAATCAAAACACATGCAACTGGAAGCATGTCAGCATCTTCACTGAAGTCAGTGCATCATCACCATTTGCTCCAATAAATAAGCAATTTCAGCTCGGGAAAAAAAAAAAAAAGAAAAAGAAACAACCAAACCTCAACAATTCTACTGTTTTAAGACAAAAATCTCTTTAGGTAGTAGGAGAGGCAGAGCACTGTGATGGGTAATACTCACTTGGGTACTATCTCACACATCTCTTACACGTGTCTCAGCATATAAACAAAGGACAAGACAATTTCTGTAATTGTACCAAAATACTCTAGAATTCTAAAAAAAAAGAAATCAAATTAAATTTTAAAAAAGTAAGCACAACAGTTTAAGCTTTTCTTCATCCCTAAGCTCAGATTAGGTCTGTAGTGTTAAGCACTATATTAACCCCACTTCCACGGGAGATGATGGATTTCCATTTGAAAAGCTTTTTCTGTGCAAAACTGAAAAAAAAAAAAATACTAAAAGGCAACGAATGTCTGGGTGCCCTCACAGTGCACAACCACCAGCCAGAGGTAGTTTGCGATCAGTGAATTACGCATATAAATTAAAACAAAACACATCAGAACACCTATCGCACACAGAAACACGAGTGAAAAACCCC